>NC_068448.1:36400799-36557484 GCF_023373465.1 Oncorhynchus keta | reverse complement strand
GGAGGCAGAGTTCAGGTAGGTCTAGACAGAGCAGGTGAGTTCAGGTAGGTCTAGACAGAGCAGGTGAGTTCAGGTAGGGTAGACGAAGCAGGTGAGTTCAGGTAGGTCTAGACAGAGCCGGTGAGTTCAGGTAGGGTAGACGGAGCAGATGAGTTCATGTAGGGTAGACGGAGCAGGTGAGTTCAGGTAGGGTAGACGGAGCAGGTGAGTTCAGGTAGGGTAGACGGAGCAGATGAGTTCAGGTAGGGTAGACGGAGCAGGTGAGTTCAGGTAGGGTAGACGGAGCAGGTGAGTTCAGGTAGGGTAGACGGAGCAGGTGAGTTCAGGTAGGGTAGACGGAGCAGGTGAGTTCAGGTAGGGTAGACGGAGCAGGTGAGTTCATGTAGGGTAGACGGAGCAGATGAGTTCAGGTAGGGTAGACGGAGCAGGTGAGTTCAGGTACGGTAGACGGAGCAGATGAGTTCAGGTAGGGTAGACGGAGCAGGTGAGTTCAGGTAGGGTAGACGGAGCAGATGAGTTCAGGTAGGGTAGACGGAGCAGGTGAGTTCAGGTAGGGTAGACGGAGCAGGTGAGTTCAGGTAGGGCAGACGGAGCAGATGAGTTCATGTAGGGTAGACAGAGCAGGTGAGTTCAGGTAGGGTAGACGGAGCAGATGAGTTCAGGTAGGGTAGACGGAGCAGCTGAGTTCAGGTAGGGTAGACGGAGCAGGTGAGTTCAGGTAGGGCAGACGGAGCAGATGAGTTCATGTAGGGTAGACAGAGCAGGTGAGTTCAGGTAGGGTAGACAGAGCAGGTGAGAGCAGGTAGGGTAGACAGAGCAGGTGAGAGCAGGTAGGGTAGACAGAGCAGGTGAGTTCAGGTAGGGTAGACGGAGCAGATGAGTTCAGGTAGGGTAGACGGAGCAGCTGAGTTCAGGTAGGGCAGACGGAGCAGGTGAGTTCAGGTAGGGCAGACGGAGCAGATGAGTTCATGTAGGGTAGACAGAGCAGGTGAGTTCAGGTAGGGTAGACAGAGCAGGTGAGAGCAGGTAGGGTAGACAGAGCAGGTGAGAGCAGGTAGGGTAGACAGAGCAGGTGAGTTCAGGTAGGGTAGACAGAGCAGGTGAGAGCAGGTAGGGTAGACAGAGCAGGTAGGGTAGACAGAGCAGGTGAGTTCAGGTAGGGTAGACAGAGCAGGTGAGAGCAGGTAGGGTAGACAGAGCAGGTGAGTTCAGGTAGGGTAGACAGAGCAGGTGAGAGCAGGTAGGGTAGACAGAGCAGGTGAGAGCAGGTAGGGTAGACAGAGCAGGTGAGTGCAGATAGGGTAGACAGAGCAGGTGAGTGCAGGTAGGGTAGACAGAGCAGGTGAGTTCAGGAACTTCTATCCCTTTCCACCTCTTTATGTAAATATACAAATACACCCAGTGCAAATTAGGCACATATCACTTTCTTTATTTTAACACAAAATATAAAATAAATACCTGATACCATAAGAAAATATATGTGTGCATTCTAAGAAAATAAACATGCAAATTTGACAATACATTTAATTACTGTATTCCCTACAGTAGATTAACACATATTTTAAAGTACACCAGCTGGTGTGTGTATGTGAGTGTGTGTGTGACCGCGTGCTTGTGACCGTGTGTGTGTGTCTGTGACTGTACTGTTCAACCTACTGTCATCCACTATGAGTTCCTGGTATAAACAAGTAGGCCAGAGGAGCGCTACAACATATTAATGCACATCTTTAGTCATGATGACATGGCTGGCTGCAGTTCAAACTACCACTATGTAACTTCATCTGCATGTGTGACAATATCTTGGTCTCATACCTTGTACGTTGAGATCATGTGATTCAGCAACCGAAAGCACACACCAGCTGCCCCACTGTATACATACCCCCACTTCAAAGAGGACCGTGAAGCCGAGTCACTTGATTTCCAAATGACTTTGGGATGATTTGTGAATAAAAATAAGAGTAAGCTCATAACCTACCCATAATCCTCAACAGTATGTAGGGGCCAATCATTGTCTTTGGTTTTTGGTCATCAATGCTTTTAACATAAAAGTAATCCAAGCCCAGATTGTGGATTTAAATCTCTCCTGGGTCATACTTTTCTTTAGGAAGGAGGCATTTTTGTGCTTTTTTTGTAATCTGGGTAAACTATACCTTTAAAATGCAGGAGGGAGGTCCTTTCATAGAATAGAGTCGATCAAAAAGACTGGGGCTGATGACAGGAAACAGACTAGGACAATAACGTTTCACCCACACTCTCCCTGACATCAACCATTTTAACCTCCCAATGCGTTCCACAGACAAAATACCGCATCGCTCAACCCAGAGGAAGGCAAACAGCTGATGCTATTCAGGGACCTGTGAAATATGGGCCTTGGTGTGCAGCAACATTGATTTTGCAGTAAAAACCCTTTTCATTTTTCCATAAACATCCCCATAGTTGTATGACTTCATTACCTATCAAAACAGGAGTAGTGGTTTACTCACAATTTATGGAGCAAAACCGTCCCCCCTGTAATTTGAACCACTGAACAGAACTTCTGGAGGAGACTGAAATCTTTCCTATCAATTTCACAAAGCCTTCTCCACTGAGCTTCAAATGGACAAATACAATGGACTTCGTAGGCTAAAGTACAACATGCTGTTGTAACCCCACAGCTAATGTCAGTGGCGGTTCTAGCTTGTATGGCTCCCTGGGCGAACCCCCACTTCAGCCCCCACGCCAACAAACAAACAACTCATTTTTATTCAGACATTTGGAACAACACAAATAAACAATCATAACATTTAAAACTATATAAATATAAAAATATATACAAAAATAAGACCCGTAAATATCAAAAAGAAGTAACGAAGACAAATAAGAAACACATTTGTGTTGATTTGGCACTAGAGCATCATTACATTACCCATCCCCCCAAAACTGTCAACCAAGCATCAAGACTAAACCCATTCAATTTGGTGATGTGCAGACTGGTTTTATGTTTTTCTTAATGATTTTGCACAAACCAGAAAAAAATGCAACAATGTGTCTGTGAAACTATATATCCACAGTTTCATGAATGAATTGTGGTTTATTTGGTAGCATTTTGTAGTGTGACTGATTTTACTAATTGCATTCGTACTGTACAAAGTTAGAGGTGCGCTATTTGATAGACTCCCCACTACCACTACCTCAGGCATCCAGTGGGGAGACCTGAGGTCAACCCCGCCCACCTCCCCATCTCGTACTTCTGAGTGGGAGACCTTCCCAGGCAGTAGCCTGCCTAGCTCACAAACTAGAATCAGGGCGTCCACTCCGACAAGGTTAATTGACCCACAGTCCCACACGGTGACATGATATCATTGACGTGACGTGCCGATGAGCGATAAGAAAACCGCTGTGCAAATGTCACCATTCCCCAAAAATTGTGCACAACGTCGCCCTGGGCGGCTGCACATGTCACCTAAACCTAAATCCGCCACTGGCTAAAGTGACAAACTTACCTTTCCATCATCAACATATTTGATGCAGATACAGTCCAAGAAACACACACCTCCACCTCCAAAAATCTCAGAGAACATCTCTCTCTTCTGACCCATACACACAACAAAGGTGGTGAGGTTGACAAAGCGAAGAGGGAGGGGAGCTGCTGGTCCACTGAACAACTGGTGGAATTGACTCTGGTGAGGGAAACCCAGACATTTCCAAATTTAGCGTTGAATAAACTGGCGAGCATGGAGAGGAGCTTGACAGGCCATCCATCTGTGTGGGGCCGGGCCCAATGGCATGAGAAGGCCAGGCTACTGTACTTTGATTTCCTGTCGCTGTGACAGATGGTGCCGCTATGGAGGGAGGCGATGCAGCCAGTCATGGCAGGATTCACGACCGCCCCTGCCCCAAGACCTCTCTTTGTTAGGCTACCAGGGGCCACCCAGGAGGTGGAGATCGGACCTAGGAGCACTGAGTGAGTATCTGTGCATGGTCAGGTGTGATTGAGATATGTGCACCGTCCTACAATAAGGAAGCAGAGGTATACATGTATTTGACTTGAGCGATGGGAAACTTGAGAAGACTTCAAATGCTGGAGGAGCGCCCAAATCAAATCGACCCCTATACTTACCCCTATGAAGGTGTGGAGATTTGAGAGGATTGGACAGGTGTAAGCGATATGGACATCATTTCCATCTAGGCAATCAGAGGGTAAGGTGAAGCTACAACCATATCATACCATATCTATCCCTCTGAAATCTCCACAAGTCCATAGCGGGTAGGGACAAGTGGTTGGTTTGGAATCGACACAAAGAGAAGTCTAAACAATGTATCCAGATGATCAACATGTCTGCCAAAGGACATACTGATCTTTGTGACTGTGAATCTTTCTTGGGTTGGTGAAGAATAACAACCTAGTAATTTATCCCAAAACCGAACTACTGTACACAGAGAGAAGGTCAAAGTGCAGGCTTGATCAGTATCCCGAGGGCAGGCCATAGTATTCCATAGTTCAGGGGTTTATACTGCGGTGTATAAATGATCTGTGAAGAATTGATGTAGTTCATATGAAGATGTTATGTAGGCCCATGCTATACAAAGCCCTTAGACATACCCTGGGGCCTTTTTTCAGTAGATTCAATTATTTACTGAATGGGAGTGGGTTGTGAAAAAATGAAACTACATTGATTGCTTCATTTCTACACCTCCATAACAAGGTTATTCGTGATAATGTTAATTGCATTATTATTGTAATAGACTCAAAGACAGCAAGCATCCTTTTGTCAATCATGTTGATATCATTGGTTTGAGAGAGGAGGAGCTGAGGAAAACATAGGCATTTGCCTTGTGAACCAGAGAAGAAAATGAGCATGGTAGTAATAAATGAATAACCATGTTCTAAGCTCTGGTGTCCTTCTCTGTTAGACAAGACTACAGAGTTCCAAATTGGTTTAGTTCAGGGCAGTAGCCTATGTAGCAGAGGGAAACGTGTTTTTGCTTTCCATTCTGTGGATGAGTGAATGTGTAATTGCACTACTAGTGCATACATAATTCAACAGGGTAGACTTCTACTGTCATTGCATGGCAGATAAGGCACATGATGAAGAATAATAGACTTGGGCTAATGGTAAAATAAATAGGCTTCATCACACCCAGGGATCCTCCACAGCCAGGGATCCTCCACAGCAAGGGATCTTCCACAGTCTGGGATCCTCCACAGAATACATGACAGGAGCATTGCTTCCAGCATTAATCTTTTGAGTAGCCTAACAACAAATAATCCCCTAACACACTCGACAACTGGTGGCTGCCGGCAGGCCCTGGGGTGATTTTATTTTCCCAAGTGTTCTAAACTATTTTTGAAAATTATAATTATTTTTAAATATTTTTTTCATTGTTGGACATAAAAGGCTGTGAAAACACCAATACATCAGCTCCGAGTGGTTTACATTTTGAAAATCTGTTTCCAAGTACAGTATTCCCACGAATAATAGAGAGACGTGTGATCTGATATTAAAATGTAAGCAAGGTTTGAAATTATTATGTTTTAGTCAAATATTATATCTGTTGGGGCTTCTTCTGGTAAATTTGCAGCTTACAAATGATTTGTAATTATGTTCAGCCCCAGACCATCTGCTCAAGAAAAAAATCGTCCCGAGGCTGAATCTAGTGGATGATCCCTGGTCTAGAATACCAACCCAAGAGAGGGTCATTTTTATGTAAAAAGCAATAAAACAAAGCAAAACAACAACATTGTGTAACAACAAGTATACACTGAGATCAAGCAGTATCAAGACAATGAATGATCCATGTGTAGCTGTCCTGTCTCCTTGCATTAGAAATTCCAGTAAGTAGAGTAGCCTAACCGTGGCATTGCATCATGTAGATGCACTTACCCTCTCTCAGGAGATGGGAGTAGATGACCCACAAGAGCAACAGACAGCAGAGCGACGCTCCTCCACCTGCTGAGACCTTCTTCATTCCCTTTCCCGACTGCATCCTTTCTCCCGCGTCTCGTCGTATCCCTCGTTTTTCCCACTTTTAAGGTGGTGTTCAAATGGGCGAAGACTTATTCCTATGGTGTTTCGATAGCCCGCCGTTGACATCTATTTTCCGCGGTAAATTAGTGGAGGACAATTCAATAGAGTAGCCTATGTTTGACACGATCCCTTATTAGCAAATTCCCTTCTTATATTTTTCTGTGACTGTCAGTGATTTGCAGTGAGTGCAACGCCGATCGAAGCTTCATAGCAGCCCAAGTTGAATCTAAATGAGATGTCCATTTGGCAAGTTTCAAACGACATTCAGGAGTCAGGAGAGGATTCTCACGAAACATCACCATATGATATCAAGTTAATACACTTCATAATCCCCGGTGGAAGTTCCAGGTTTATTCCATATACCGTATGGTTTATCCATTCACGGATTGCAGATCGAAAGACTCACCGTTCAAGCAGCCTACTACTGCAAGACGCGGAGGCGAACGCCAAGACCTCCGCAAGCATCGTCAGCTTCTTTGCGCTTGAGCGCGAATTTCCTACGACGACGCACGAGCTCATATTCTTCAGTTTCTTTGGTTGAAAGGCAAAGAAAAATAGAAGTTCGGCTCCTGCAAAACAAAACAGGATATAGTCTAGTTATGCACGGTGGCTGTGCAATCGACTGCAATAAACATCAACATAAAGTCCTAAAGGTCACAAATACAACGTGTTGGGAGTAGTGGACTACATTTATCCAAATTCAACTAGTAGCCTAGGCCTAATTTAACTACATTTTTGCAGTAGCTTGGTGGTAGTTTAGAGGCCCACAGAAGTCAAAAACTTGATTTTCTGTGTTGCATATTTCCACACTATGAGGTTGGAATAATTGTCTACTGTGAAATTGTGAAAATTATGATAATGCCCTTTTAGTGTTAAAGCTGTTTGAAAAGGCCACCTGAAATATCAGCCTGTTTTGGTGGGGTGGAGTTTTGGCCTGCCTTTAGTTATTAGACCAATAAGAATGAGCAGGGGTGCAACTTACACTGGGGACGTGGGGCATGTCCCCCCCCCCCCACATTCTGAAATTGCATTTTTGTCCCCCCAGTTTTACAATTCGAATGTGATTCATAACAAGGCAACAGTGTGCTTTGGGACCATGCGGATGCCTCCGAGCAATCGGTTAGGCTGTTTGGAGTGTTAATCCATCTGGATAAAAATAAGTATAATAATGATGTCCCCCCCACTTCTAAAACCAAAGTTTCCCCGGTGAAAGAGAGTTCCAAACCTCTCTGCCAATAACAGCTGGTTATCTCTGCCACTCAGACCACCCCCAGACAGTCCTAGCAAAATACTTGCTTGAGAAATTGTTCTTTGCCAAGAAGCTATTTTTGCACATTTTTTGGACCATTTTAATAGAAAACAATCACAATAAGGTACTTCATTTTTACCCATTAATTATTTGATATTGAAATAAGAATGGGTGCATTGAATCTTTAACTAAATTCATATCTTGGTAGTGTTTTCAGTAGTTAATTACTTTTCTGCAGTGGTAACTACTGGAACTACACACAACTTTTTTGGCAAAAATAAAATATAATATGGGTGAAGTAGGCATGCATTTCCTTTCTTTTTCTGGCATTTCCTTTCTTTTTCTGGCATTTCCTTTTTTTCTGGCATTTCCTTTCTTTTTCTGGCATTTCCTTTCTTTTTCTGGCATTTCCTTTCTTTTTCTGGCATTTCCTTTTTTTCTGGCATTCCCTTTCTTTTTCTGGCATTTCCTTTCTTTTTCTGGCATTTCCTTTCTTTTTCTGGCATTTCCTTTTTTTTTCCAGCATTTCCTTTTTTTTTTCCGGCATTTCCTTTTTTTTTCGGCATTTCCTTTCTTTTTCTGGCATCATTTAGTAGACTAAATTACACATTTTGTAAATATCTGACTCCAGAGTGAACTGTTCTTGCAATTTGTAGTCTATGACATTTCAGAGATAGGTTTCACATAGTTTGGATGTAGTGAATTACTTCAAAGTAACTTTAGTTCAGTAAACTATATTTTTCTCAAGGACAGCTTTAGTGTAGCTTAACTTCTTCCATTGTGAAATCATTGGTAGCTTGGTTAACTCATTTCAGAGGACTGTAGCTTCCCCAACACTGCAAATAAAGGCTGCTTAAACAAAAGTGCTGTTTTGTCAGATTTCTTTTGTATTAGGCAACACTCACAAAAGTGCAATGTCCAAGGCTACATGCTATTGCATTTGTCAGTTATTCTAATTATTTGGCCAAGATTGAAGATTAGAAATAGGCTATCGGTATGTCAATCTCTGTCGAAGTCTTGTCACCTGAATGAGCTAGATTTTATCTCATGCATTTTTGCTATGATCCAGTAACAGCAGCTCTACAAATGTCTGTAGTCTATTGTGATTTATTCATATTGCCAAGTCCACCGAATTCAACTCTCGGTCATCCACCGACTATATCGCTAAATAAATAGGCAATGTCTAACCTGTTTTGACGGGACAGCGAGAAAAGAATAGATCCCAAAAGAATCACTTCCCCTCCAAGGAGTCAATTCGTACAGGCTATGCAGCATTTAGGCTACATGTCAGATAGGATTTCCATCGGAAAGCGTGTACGAGTAGCCTTGAGTTAGAATGTTCCCCTCCCATCTATCTGACTTACTCTCTCTCAGCAGTTAACATTACACTCACAAAAGTGTCATATTATGTGCAAATAGTTAAAGTACAAAAGGGAAAATAAATAAACATAAATATGGGTTGTATTTACAATGGTGTTTGTTCTTCACTGGTTGCCCTTTTCTTGTGGCAACAAATCACAAATGTTGCTGCTGTGATTGCACACTGTGGTATTTCACCTAGTAGATATGGGAGTTTATCAAAATTGGGTTTGTTTTTGAATTCTTTGTGGGTCTGTGTAGTCTGAGGGACACATGTGTCTCTAATACTGTCATACATTGGGCAGGAGGTTAGGAAGTGCAGCTTAGTTTCCACCTCATTTTGTAGATAGTGTGTACATAGCTTGTCTTCTCTTGAGAGCCAGGTCTGCCTACAGCGGCCTTTTTCAATTGTAAGGCTATGCTCACTAAGTCTGTACATAGTCAACGCTTTCCTTAAGTTTGGGTCAGTCACAGTGGTCAGGTATTCTGCCACTGTTTACTCTCTGTTTAGGGCCAAATAGCATTCTAGTTTGTTCATTTTGTTTGTTAATTCCTTCTAATGTGTCAAGTAATTATCTTGTTGTTTTCTCATGATTTGGATGGGTCTTATTGTGTTGCTGTCCTGGTGCTCTGTGGGGTCTGTTTGTGTTTGTGAACAGAGCCCCAGGATCAGCTTGTTTAGGGGACTCTTCTCCAGGTTCATCTCTCTGTAGGTGATGGCTTTGTTATGGAAGGATTAGGAATCGCTTCCTTTCAGGTGGTTGTGGAATTTAGCAGCTCTTTTCTGGATTTTGATAATTAGCGGGTATCGGCCTAATTCTGCTCTGCATGCATTATTTTTGTTTTATGTTGTTCACCTAGGATATTTTTGCAGAATTCTGCATGCAGAGTCTAAATTTGGTGTTTGTCCCATTTTGTGAATTCTTAGTTGGTGAGCGGACCCCAGACCACACAACCATAAAGGGCAATGGGTTCTATAACCGATTCAAGGCCCTTCTTGCCAGAAGTAACCTGTGGTGCTGATGCTTAGGCTGCTGTGTGTATAGTTTTTTGTGTGGTCTAGGGCAACGGTTTCTAGATGGAATTTGCATTTGTGGTCCTGGCAACTGGACCTTTTTTGCAACACTCTCTCTCAGCACACAGAGAGACGCACACTCAACACATGCACCCACAGACACACGCCAAATGTCTTCCCTAATTCCTTTGTGAGAACAGGCGATGAATCACATTCTTTGGATAAAATTGTCTAATTAAGACAATATTTTTTTATGCCAAAACTCCATTGCCCAGAGGAGCAGGGAGATAAAGAAAGAAAAAATAATATTGGCCATGTTGGGAATTTTCCTATTCAGACATAAGGTGTATGAGAGATGAGATGGGACAACAGTACAATGCATTGGGCATTGGAGAGCTTCTCGAACCTCTCCTTCGGGGACCACAGCTGTTCCATGTATTTGATATATTCCAGAGCTAGCACACCTGATTCAACTTGTCAAATAATCATCAAGCCCTTGATGAATGAATCAGGCGTGCTAGATCAGGGATAGAATACAATTTTGAAACATCTGAGGGCCCCGAGATCTGAGAACCACTGAGGTAGAGCACATGGAAGAACACAATGTCTCTGAAGACAGTGGGCCTGAATTTTTATCCCTCCACAGTGGAGTCAGTAGATCAACAATGTGGTCATAGCAACATCTCTAGATTACTGATAATATTGTTTTGGAACATTCTGAAAAGAATGTACAGAAATAGCCTTTGTGTGTGTGTGTGTGTGTGTGTGTGTGTGTGTGTGTGTGTGTGTGTGTGTGTGTGTGTGTGTGTGTGTGTGTGTGTGTGTGTGTGTGTGTGTGTGTGTGTGTGTGTGTGTGTGTGTGTGTGTGTGTGTGTGTGTGTGTGTGTGTGTGTGTGTGTGTGTGTGTGTGTGTGTGTGTGTGTGTGTGTGTGTTAGTTAGTTAGTGTTAGTGTTAGTGTTAGTGTTAGTTACCCGGTCAGATTTAGAGCTCTGCAGATGCCACTCTATCTTCTAAATGACCACCATTAAAACTCCCTGGCTGTTGAGTACCAGACCTATAATTCAGTCCTCCGCTATACGACCAGTCAGTCAGTCTGGTCTGTATTAGCAGATGGAAAGGTGGTCTCAGTTCAGATATATTCATCCACTCTTACAGGGATGCATCTTAGGATGAACTATACTGTGACAACCGTAAAGGTAAATGACACTTGGTTTATTCAAAGAACCCGTTTTAATGGATCCTCAAAGAACATCTTGGGGTTAATTTTTTAACTAACCCCCGTCCACTGTTAACAATAACACAGTATTTTAGTTCTCATTATGATTTTAGTGTTAAAGCAGAATAGAAATAAAATATGAGGTCAACTCCCAGCATAGCCCCATGTCCAATGGGTACATCTGGCGTGTTGATGTTAATTAATGTGTTGATGTTCTCCTTATCCAAAGCCAAGATGGTTTTACACTGTATGGTGATCAAATAGGTTTCCTGTTAAATCCATCAGAGGTGTAGGGAGGGTGAAGTCTGAATCCAAGAAATAATCATTATACAGATGATTAACAAAACATGCACACAACAGTATTCCTACCTTGGTTTTTGTGGTGAATGTGAATGAAAAAAACTTTTGGTAATGTTTTTCATACACACACCTTGTCCATAAGGTAGAGGCCTATGGGATATTCATTGAAGAGGTAAGGGATCTGCACAACATACCTTTGTATGCCTCCTTGTCTGTATACCTGCAGATACAGACACAGAAGAGACCAGTTTAGTCATCTGCACCCGATACAGCTACCGTAGCCTTTTACATATTCTTATAGCCTATTCTTACCTTTTGATTGATATCCATTGAATTGTGTCTATTTTTTGTTTTAGAAAGATTTGCACAAATATGAAAAGATAAATAGTATCATCATAAAACAACATCAAGTTAGTTCATACAAGGGACAAACCTTCCCTTAAATTGAGGAGCTCTTAACATTTTTCAGTTAAGTGCCAGCACCTGCTGTCCTTTCAAATTCAAATCCAAATGTTTAATTTGGGCAGTTAGTTGGTGGGGTTCTTGCAGGAACCTAAGGAGGTTTCCTCGATGAACCCCACATCCTATGGGGTTCTTGGAAGAACCTTTTGGGGGACAGTTTCAGTCCCAAGAACCCTAAGGTTATTCAAAGAACTTTGATAATCTTAGAAAAGAACCCTTGTTGAACCCCCAATTTTTAGAGTGTTATCTTGTGTACCAGACTCATGAGGCCGTTGAAAGACACTAAAATAAGACAGAGATGGATAAAATATGCCCAAACCCACATGCAGACCAATCGTCTTATGCCTGTACCACCCACTGCCATTGTGTCCTTGAGCAAGGCACTAAAATGAACATTTCAGCAAGGCACTAAACTCAACATTTCAATAGCGTGAAAGCTCTCATACTCTAATGCTCTTGTTCATACAACAACCCTACATAGCCCAGTCTCTTCTTTGGTTACACCACCAGCACTCTGCTCAACCTTACAACAACTCCAACACCCATGAGCCACACCAATTCTTATTTGGCAATTACTATGAATAGTTTCCTTCTGCTCTTTTCTTCTATGGGCAAGGCAGCAAACGGACTGACACAGAATGGCCCTCTTTCTGCTCCGCTGGAGTGAGAGCCGTGTTGACTATCTCTCTGCAAAGGGACGGGAACATCTGTCCTTCTGAGATGCAGCGGACCTTGAAAGGAAAACAAACAAAATTCGCAAGCAGCAAGAAGGCCCTTCCACAATTACAAAGCGGACACACGTGCCCCTCATAACAAAGTGGGGTTCTAAGGAGTTTAGTTCTCTTTGAACTGGGTTTTATTTCTGTGGCTCGCCTCAAGAATAATTGTGGACAGAATTGTCACTGGGTAGCTGCTGGGTAGCTTGCAGAGTCCATAGCCTAGGAGGCATGGTGGACTAAGCAGTCTGGTGAAGAAAAATGTACTCTAATTTGCACTTTTTAGTTTTTTTTTTTACCCCAATTAGATGTATATAGCATTACAGGGATGATGGAACCAAGACACTCCACTTAATATGATATGTATTCATTTGTGGATGTCCATCACCCATTTCATATGATATGTTGCAAATATCAAAATGTACAATATGCTACAAATTTACAAAAAAGTATGATATGCTACAAATTCTAGCTAGGTGGCTAATATTAGCTGGCTGGCTAACGTTTTCTCGGTTAGGGGTTAGGGTTAGGGTTAAGTTTAGGATTTCGGCTAAAGGTTAAGGTTACAGGAAGGGTTATCTAAAAGGGTAGGGGAAGGGTTACCTAACATGTTAAGTAGTTACAAAGTGTTAAAAAGTAGTAAGTAGTTGACAAGTTGATAATTAGCTAAAATGGTTAAGTTGTTCGTGATGAAAGTTAGGGTTAGCTAAAAAGGTTAAGGTTACAGGAAGGGTTATCTAAAGGGGTTAGGGGAAGAGTTAGCTAAAAGGGTTAGGGGAAGGGTTAGCTAAAAGGATTAGGGTTAGGGGAAGGGTTAGCTAAAAGGGTTAGGGGAAGGGTTAGCTAAAAGGATTAGGGTTAGGGGAAGGGTTAGCTAAAAGGATTAGGGTTAGGGGAAGGGTTAGCTAAAGGATTAGGGTTAGGGGAAGGGTTAGCTAAAAGGGTTAGGGGAAGGGTTAGCTAAAAGAGTTAGGGTTAGGTGAAGGGTTAGCTAAAAGGATTAGGGTTAGGGGGAGGGTTAGCTAAAAGGGTTAGGGGAAGGGTTAGCTAAAAGGATTAGGGTTAGGGGAAGGGTTAGCTAAAAGGGTTAGGGGAAGGGTTAGCTAAAAGGGTTAGGGTTAGGGGAAGGGTTAGCTAAAAGGATTAGGGTTAGGGGAAGGGTTAGCTAAAAGGGTTAGGGTTAGGGGAAGGGTTAGCTAAAAGGGTTAGGGTTAGGGGAAGGGTTAGCTAAAAAGGTTAGGGTTAGGGTTAGCTAAAAAAATGTTAAGTTTACAGGAAGGGTTATCTAAAAGGGTTAGGGGAAGGGTTAGCTAAAAGGATTAGGGTTAGGGGAAGGGTTAGCTAAAAGGATTAGGGTTACATTTAGTCTGAGACCAGGCTGGATGAAATGGTCCCTTAGAGAAGGATCCTTAAAGGAAGTTTTGATAGGCCTACAACAATGCATAAATATACAAAAGATCCCAGTCCTAGTTGCTATCTAGCAGTCAGATATCCTAAGTTTGTTAGGATATGCAATCATTTATTTATATGAAAAACATTAGCTAGCACATACCTAGCGTTTCTGTCTGTAACCTTGGCCTTGGTTGTTCAACTTCAGCCCATAGTGAATAAGCAGTAACTGTCAAGTTCCTTACTTGACATATTGTGATAATGCAACGTATCAATGGGACAGAGTCAGTTGTCGAATATTCATTGCTTCTGATTTACTTCCTTCATTGGTAGTCTCAAATTGAGAGGCACAATTGTCGAATGGTTGCAATAAGAAATTGTGTTTTTTTCAATGATGAAAGGTGAATGTGAAAGTCAAGGGCATAACTTTGATTTGAAATGTGGGGGGGACACCAGAGGGTAAAACATGAGTGTCCGTGGGGACAGGACTATGTAGGGGGAGGGTAGGGTCAAATAGTGTTCGTGGAATTATACAGTACCTCTCAATACAGGATTGGCCAACCCTCTTACTGGAAAGCTTTTGCTTTAGCTTGCAGGCCAGGATGTTCACTGCCTGAATGGAGGACACATACATGTACATCATACTGACACGGTCCATCTCATCCTCTCCATGTCTCCTTCCCTTTATCTTCACTGATCTGAAGACACACGCTAGGTTAAAGCAATATGAAGGATGTTTACTGACTACCGGGCATTTGCGTTCACCTGTTCAGTTCTTTAATGTCAGTGCAGATGGAGGAAAGCACACAAAGAGAGGAATTGTTGAGTTCTCTCTTCAAATTGCCAATAGCAAATATGAATCCACTGTTGATCTTCTTCATCATTGTGAGACGGGAACTTGAGTAGCCTTGAAGTGTTTGTTTTTGATTAGCAGTGTTTAATGGTCTCTACACATTCAATTATCAGCCTCTTTGGCAGTCGATAGTCATTCGCTCATTAATGGCCCAGAACTGATTACCAAGGAGAGGAGGAGTGAAATGTGATTAATTTAAAACCACTAATTGATTAAATCCACTTAGAGGAAGGTGGGAATTTCAAACCTGAGCAAGTTTGCAGTTGAATGCCACCCCCTTCGTCTTTGTAATAAAGAATGGCTACTGTGTGTGTTAGCATTGGTGCCTTCTTGTGACAGGTCTCTGTTGTAAAAGGGATGTTGAATATCAAAGGGGTACCAGTATTTGATACAGGATAGGTAAGAATACCACTGAATATTTGGTTCACAGTACAGAAATACTAACCCGCATGCATGCCAGCCTGATCAATTTGCTTTAAACTAAAAGGCTAGAACAATGCACAGCAGATAAGTTCAAAGGATAATTCCCCAGCTGTACATTTGCTTACACTCTCCAATCAAGTGTAATTGTTCCATGTGTTCTGGATCTATGTAGTGTATGTAGACTATGTGTAAATTCCTCTTCTACATTCTGTCTGTATATTCTGTCTATTGCTGGCAGCACCATTTCACCAAGTCAAAATTTACATTTACATTTACATTTAAGTCATTTAGCAGACGCTCTTATCCAGAGCGACTTACATGCTGGGGATATATGTAGATGTCGGCCTAGCTGGCGAAAAAAGGGGATTCTGATTCTGACTCAATTCAATAGTATCTATACTTTACAAGTGGCTGTGGTTAAAAGTGCTCCAATTATACATGCCTATATGTGGAGCCAGATGCATACAGCCGCAGAGGTAGCTGCAACAGTCATTTATTTATTCTACATTCATCTGTCTCAGTCCGATAACTGCTGAAATACTGCTCTACTAGAGCCCTATTTGGAGGCACAGCATTAGTGCAAAATAGAGCTCTCGTGTGCAGGCTCACACAGGCATACAGACCTACCTATCCTACTGTCTTTTTTCAGACCCCTTGGCACAAACATTCCCACCAGAAGTAATTGGAGAGGTGTGTATGTGTGGGTGTGTGTGTGTGTGTGTGTGTGTGTGTGTGTGTGTGTGTGTGTGTGTGTGTGTGTGTGTGTGTGTGTGTGTGTGTGTGTGTGTGTGTGTGTGGGCATGTGTGCGTGCGTGCTTGTGTATTTTCGATTCACGGTTGCATTCGAAGGATAAGTCAATGAGTAAGACTCACTGCCCAACCATGCGCAATCTGAGCAAAGGTAATTGGCTTGGCTGTCGCTCCACATCAGCAACATCAACTAAGCTGGCAGGAGTCTTGTCGGCTGTAGTCTCCACATGCTTCAAAACAACATGCCCCTCTACCGCTGCACCATCTAGCGTCTTGACCAGCTGGATCAAGGCCTGGAAACTGCTTCATTCACAACCACAAGGTTCTCCAGCGGGTGGTGAAGACGACCCAGTAATTCACTGGAGCGGTGGTCCCACAGCCAGGCTGAAGATGTGCTGTTGCTATTACACATGATTTTAAGACCATCCAAACACCTCTCTTCATGTACTGAATAAATAGTAACAAATCACACTGAATTGCTAGATGGTAGGTTTCCATCCATACATTCTCAGATAAAAAAAGAAGCAGATTGGCTAAGGTCTTTGAGAACATTTTTCGCATTCTCAGAGGACTGGAGAAGTTGCCCCTGTATACAATATGAGAGGTTACATTGGAGTGCAGACTGAGATCCTTTTGAAAGAACCAGGCAATGCTCGCAATGCTATTAGTGCTTCCTAAGACACCATGACAAAGTGGTGCCATGCAATCCTATTCATCTTGCAGCTCTGGCCTGGAGCCGCTCACACTTCCCTTACAGACAGGCTGTGTCCCAAATGGCACCCTATTCCCTATATGGTGCACTGCTTTTGACCAGAGCTCAATGGGCCCTGGTCAAAAGTAGGGCAGTACACAGGGAATAGGGTGCTATTTAGAACACAGCCAGAGGGAAATGAGAATAGGGCAGGAAAGAGTACGCTATTGAATCAGTGAAGGGATGAGACTTATCCTGGTGCAGTTTGGGCCACCGTTTTCAATGTGTAATGTTACTGTGAAAACATATTGTGACTCAAACACAGGACTCCATATTGAGTGTTCAGTAAAAGGGAGTTGTAGACACTCTGCTGTTTCCTTCCTTGTGCGAACCACACCAATCTACTGCCATCTCATTTCAGAGAATGGACCCAAAATAATCTTCGTCAAAGCTGCAGGAAGGAGTTGGAGTTCAGTTGTCAAACTATCGCCTGTTAAAGTGACTTCTCCCAACACATATTTGAAATCGCTTGTTGATAGTTGCTCTGAAACGGTAACCTCTCTTTATGCTATGAGTGTAGATAGAGGGATAGTGTTTTAGTGTGTGAGTGAGTGTGTGAGTGAGTGTGTATGTGCGTGTGAGAGAGAAAGAGAAGATGGAGAGAGAAAGGAAGCAAAACAGACAGAGGCAAACGAAGCTCACGGGATGGAGATGAAAAGGGGGAGAGCAAAAGGGAAAGTGAAAACTCATAAGATGTAATCAAGCGTACGCCCATTGTGCAGAATTTACAGCTGTAATTTGGTATTCCAGGGCTCCTGTCTGGCTGGAGAGGCACGGCACATTCTCATTTGCCAGAAATGTCTCTGCTTGGTGGGCTTTCTGCCTCTCTCCAACAGCTCAAGGCACGGACACAGAGTAGAACAGTTACAAACCCGGCACAGTTCAAAAGAAACCTGCGACAGAGCACAGAGACCACATACTGTGGAAATACTATAACACCTCGCGACAGAAGGCACAATGCCAACGGGATTATTACTCTGCAGGAAGAAGAGCTGAAAAATACTGTGAACCGGGACAGAAAAAGACAACCTTATTTCCATATTTTCATAAGGAGCGCTAAATAGACCAACCAAATCAAAAATGACAAAATTAGTGACAATGCCAACAATGTCAATCTAAGGTTTAAATTGAGTTCTGGGCCCGTATTCAGAAAGTGTCTCAGCGTAAGAGTGCTGATCTAGGACCAGGTGTCCCCTTGTCCATTCATTGTAATCTTAAAACAAAACTGATCCTAGATCCGCACTCCTACTCTGAGACACTATCAATACTGTCCCTGACCACTTTGAGAGCTCACCACCTCTAATAGCAGAGTAGGGTTTTGTGAATGTGTGTTGCAGAATCAGCAACAAGACACACGTATTTGTTCCGGTCAACTCCTCTCAAGGCAATGAAACACACAGTAAAAAATACATCTGTGCCTAGTGTGAGTTCACTAGCTGTTCACCCATTGTATGGTTACCTTGACGAACAGCCTGTAGTTTGATTAGAAACCTGCTTGCTCCATTGTGCTGGGTGGTACTGAGGGGGAAGTCAGGGGGATTGGGCACTCACTCGTCACTTGTTCTTAACCAGACAACAAGCAAACATGGCTCCATGATGCTTTCTGACTGAGAGACTGATGGCCATTTGCTTCAAAATCTACAGAAACAAGCCATGGGTGCAGTTAATGGGTGCTCAATTTTGATCGAAAGGAATGAGCATGTGGTGCTTGTACTGTCTGTGTGTGTGTCTTAAAGCCAAAATCTCCAAACTAACATAGATGGATGGAATGAGCAACTATTAATCGTTGATTAAATTATGTGTGTAGTTAGACGTGTGTGTATCTTACAGACAGAAGATCGGCAGCCAACCGACAAGCAGCAGTAGATCGGTATTTCCTCTGTGGCTGTAAATAGCTGTGCTGCTGTATTGTGCTGTGCTGTGGTCGCCGGGGGAACGCAGGCTGTTGTTGTGGGGCCAGCAGCACCAGCACTATTGAGTAAATGTCATAATGCTCCTATGATGTCTTCATATGGAGGAGAGTCACTGCTGGGTGCCCGCTGTTTCGCTGTGTAATGAAATATGTCGGCCGTGATGTATGGTTGTGAGAGAAGCCCAGATTGAAAATTGAATCACACTAACTTAATTTGTGGTCGGGGCAATCAAATTACCTGTTTTGGCTGCAGTGCTGACGATGAATTCATCTTTGTGACCAAACTGTCACGCCAGGGTAAGGGGGCGGAGGGGACAGAGTATGTAGGGGCGATAGAACAATTTGCTGTTGGCGCTGAGTTGTAGATGTATGCTTGTGACCACCATAAAGCACATAGTACTGTGAAATATGTTTTACATAGTGTAAAGGCCATACTACATACAGACTTCGTAACACCTACATAGACAGGCTCTACAAAAAAACACAGATCAGCCTTTCAGAAACATTTATAAAACGCCAACGTCAGCTTATGTCGAGAGCCACTGACTGACATAGGGTATAAAGTGACATACGAACCTACGGTTGCTGACACAGGCCTGGGTATTTCCTACTGTGTGGTCATGGTGTAATGGCTTTCCCAGAAAGCACCTTGGATATTTTGGAACTGGGAGTCTTTCTTGAAATATATTTATTGGTGTGGTGAGTTACAAAATGGTCGAGGCAATTGGTTGGTTAGAAGCGGGGCTTTAGAACTTCTGTGACACAGTCATTCAAAGGGTACGCTGGGAACGGAGTTGACATCTTATTTCTATCCCTTACTTAACGCGCCACGACCCAACAGACACGGCATGCCGATAGAGCAAATACACCCGATAAAATAAGTAATTACATAGTTATTGTGTTCTATTCACTGAGGTATACCGAATCAATGAATTGTGAAATTTGGTCACGGTTCAACCAATTATTCCAATTGTGACCAAATGTCTGACAGACCATTGAAATGATAGCAATAATGTGTGCACACACTTCACACCCACAGTCATTTCACACTCTCCAACACACACAGACACACTCTTCACACATTTCTCTCGCTCTCTCACAAGCACACATGTACAGTACATGCCGTTGAATCGCGGTACCTGAATAGCGAGAGAATCTCAGAGCAATGCAGCCAAGCAACAAACAAAAAAAGAGCCGAGCGACACGACCAAGCTTTTACGTAATGGAGAAACAAACACATCAACACCCAGGATCACACGTCTTTGAACGGGAGTGCCGATGATCACAAACGACGCGGACAGACGAACTTTCAACGTTATCGTCATCACAGATCGCCGCGTCTCTTTGTCCAACCAATGTGTCATCTGTTACACGAAGCAGATCACTGCCTTAAGCCCAATGTCAAGCTCGTCAGCAGAGGACATTTGCTCGAATGGTTAAGACGTCGTTGGGTTCCCGAGCAGGAGACCCGGGTTCACATCCCACCAGTAACAGAAGAACATAATGAGACGACGTTCCTCGACTTCATTCTGTAATAACACACAACCAAGAGCCTTCGCCGATGGCGTCACACTGTGAAGGCCACCTTACCAAACACACCTCTCTCTGGTTCTCACCACTTCTAACACACCAGACAACTACTGTCATCGCTCTGTGCAGAAAGTGCAGTGCATTTAGAATCTTAAGGTAAAACAAGCCCCTATAAATAACCTTGTTTACCCCTTTGTGTTGTGCCTGTGTCCTGCTGTGAACAACCCACTGTTTTGCTTTGGTGGAGAGTCACATTCTATAAGAGTAAGCTGGGAGACAGAGGAGAGCAATTTGAGAAAGAGACGACGGAAGAAGAGGGGGAGAAGAAAATGCAAAAAGATGGCGAGATTGGAGGTGAGTTGAATCTGCTCGTGTGAGAAGGGCTGATGTGCACGTTGGTGTCATCCCCCTCAGTGGCCGGTTGTCACGGTAATGATGCGGAAGTAAGATATAGTCACTTTATCACCACACTCAGGGTCTAACATGGCCTGGGCCTTTGTCTCTCCTGCTCCCTCTGTCTTCGGTTCCAAACTCGCTGTAAGTGACAAATTGATCCTTGGAGACATGCCTTTTTGTCCCTGCTTGCACTGCTGAACAATGAGAGAAAGGAAAAAAAGACGTGGAAGTACAATATCTGGGAGCCTGGATGTGGATAATGTAGTAACTGCCTGATCGCAGGGTTATAACGGTTCCACTACCCTATTGTCCTGGGCAAAAGCCGACTACTCACACTCCAATTAATTTGCGCACAAAAAGATGGAATTTATTTTTACTTGTGCACCTCGTGTTATATCAAGGCCTAACCCTGCTCTCGTCCGTATACACTCGTACTAATATCGAACGAAAAACTGAGGGCACACAGCTGAGCTGTGACCCATCAAATAACCCCAAACATCACAGATATCCTACTCTTTCATCTAAATTGGCTTCCTCCACATCCCATCTCCTTTAAAACAAAAGGAGTTATTGTGAGCGCATCTGGCTGACCTTTCCCTGACATCCTCCGCAATGGAGCCTGAGGACAAAGAAACCAGGAGAGCGACAAGAGAAACAAAACTGGAGAGAACCTACCAGGAAGAGGAAGAAAGGAGGATGAGTGTTTTGCCTCCCAACACCCCTGGCTGTCAGACACGGTTATGCTTATGAGACACAGGCAGGGGTCAGTGCGCCAGCGTGGGTATTACAATAATATACCACTACACCAGGGCTATGATAAGAATACAACTCTGACTCAGATCTGAATGTACTGTACTGTGTACGGGTCTATGTTGTATGAATGGATAGGGCATGTTCTGTAGATGAGTAGCAAGTGCAGCATAAATCCATCCAAGCACAAGTCAGACTCATCACAGCTGAATTATTGAGTCACTGCCATTGGATGACTCATGCTAATTCAACAGTGGCTGCCTTTGCTTGTCTCCTTGTTTCCTGGCCTCCTTTCTTTAGTGGCCATGGAGCTGTAGTAAGTGTTACAGAGAGTTGGAAAGCTCATTTAAAGCCATCAGCTTACGTATGTGAGGGAAAGATTGATATAGATATTTATTTGGTACAAGTAGTCTTGTAGCTACTGTAACATCATTTCATCAGGCGTCGCTGTAAAGACCATCCAATCATTTGATTGCAGAGTGTTGCATTGCATAACACCGTAGGAACCACTTATTGTTAAACCAAGACTTTTGAAGAATCCAAAGCAACATAATGACTAAGGTAGCTGTAGTGCCACTCGAAAACTTGATGTCTTTGAAGTGTTTCAACATTATTCTCTCACTCGCTTTTCTCCTTCCCTTCTCTCACAGTATTCTATCATCAAACCGTTCTTCTCCTCCCCTCCAACTCTTCATTCCATCCCTCACCCCCCTCTCTCTCACACACACCCTAATCGTTGACTTTTGAGAAAAAATCTATTCCTGTGTTTTCACCACTGTGTCTGATTGATGACGCACAGACATCATCTCACACTCTGGTGCCTTTTATAGGCCCACTGTTGATCGCCATTCAGCTGCTTTTTATGACAAATAATAACAGGAGACATAATGGCTGGTCCATGTGGTAAATCAAAGCTCAGAGAAAGTGGTGGTCTGGTCAATGAAGACAAGCTGGGGACGGTCGAGAGTAGTGTTGCAAAGGGAGGGTATATTACTGGTAACTTTTGAAGTTCACCAGTAAACTACCAGAATATTGGTAACTTTCAAGGATTTCATGGAATTCTATCACATGACAGCTAGTGGCCTTTTTGGGTACATCAGATTATCACAGGTGCCTGTAATTATCATCAAATAAGATGATTTTAAAATTTAAAAAATGTATTACAAAGCTGTTAAACATTATCCTAAGTCTAAACCATCAACTCAGTCAATATCATTGCCGTTTAATATGAGGGTTTCAGGATGACATATCCTTTATATTTATTTTTACTATGTCAATGTCTTTGTAAATGTTTTGGCACCAAACTGGTGGCAGTTGTGAAAAAAGTAAGTAGTTGGAGGAGTTGCAGAGTTAAATGAAAATAATGCCATTGTTGATTAGATGCGTTCTAACATTAATTAGGCTATTTAAGCAATAAGGCCCGAGGGGGTGTGATATATGGCCAATATACCACGGCTAAGGGCTGTTCTTACGACGCATCGCGGAGCGCTAGGACACAGCCATTAGCCGTGGTATATTGGCAATATATCACAAACCCCGGAGTTGCCTTATTGCTATTATAAACTGGTTACCAACATAATTAGAACAGTAAAAATAAATGTTTTGTCAAACCCGTGGTATACGGTCAGCTTTCAGCCAATCAGCATTCAGGGCTCGAACCACCCAGTTTATAATTTCTCTTGAACCAATATGGTATATCCACTAGAAACACGTGGACAATATGGACACAGATATATATAAAAAAAAATACTATATATGAATACATTGTTAAAAGTAATTCAAGTATAATTTACCAAGGTTACCATAGATTACCATAGTTTTTGCCATATTTTGCAGTGTCTGGACAATTCAAACACAAAACGTACTAGCTATCATCTGTATTTAAATCAGATGGGTCAGAAAATATGACTTTTCAGAATCACCTTTATTCGCTAAAAACATTTGCATGTCTATGTGGACTTGTGTCTCTATTCTGTTTGCATATTGTCTATTGCTGGCAGCCCCTTCTCACTAAGGAACATTCTGGGTATGTGTAAATGTACTTGGTAAATAAAGGTGATTCTGATGTACAGGAATTTGACTTGGTGAAATTGTGCTGCCACAATAAACAGAAAACGCCGACAGATGATGAACAGGATACACAGACAACATGTAGAAAAAAAACATTCACTCCAGATCAGAAGTACCAACGTTCTGTATGAAAAGTCACAAAACAGCCAAGGACCAAGGTTATGGCTGGGAATATATAGAGTAAGTAACTAGGAAAAAGGAAATTATAAAACTCCCCACGCCTGACGTCCCTCCAACTCACATTAGCAACCAGGGTAAAAAGGGCATGTCAAGATTGCCTCCTTAGGGAGCTGCTCTCCACATGGCTAAACTTCTGTCAAGTTCATCGATACTGGCTTGCTTCTATACCAGAGTGCACAAAAACAGGCTGCTACTTGCCTGATAGCCTTGCTTAGGCCACGGACAGATACTGAACTCCCCAATGCGTCAAAACCACCCCTCTGCCTTCACAGTCAACCACTTAAAAGAGAAAAGAAGAGGGGAAAGGAAACCCACAGGAAGCAACTGTAACGTGAGAGTTGTTAAGAGAACAGCAAGGAGGAGATCGTTGGATCGGTGGCCATATCGCCAGCCCACTTTTTGATTTAAGCAGCATGGGGCAGGGGTAAATCTAAATAGCATTTCCTTGATTCCGCATATCCTCTATCCTTGCCACCTTCTCAAAACGCATTGGAGGAGAAGATCCAAAAGGCACTCCCCTCTGACCTTCTCTTCCAATGAGCTTAGAGAAGGAAGTGAGGAGAGAGGAAGCATGGAATGAAGCAAATACAATTGAGATGTATCCTTGATGTAATGTTCCCACTCATATCATGTGACAACTCTTTAAAGCATGTGCTTGGGGAAAATGCAGTTTAACAAAGGTTACTTCATAGGGCATTACAAGGGAGAAAATAGGTAAGCTGCTTGGGAGAGAATTAGTTATGGCACAAAATAGAGGATTATATACAAAGGTATTATTAATATTATACACTGAGTGTACAAAACACTAGAAACATCTTCCTAATATTGAGTTGCTCCCCTTTTCTCCTCAGAACAACCTAAATTCGTCAGGGCATGGACTACTCAAATTGTCGAAAGCGTTCCACACTGATGCTGGCCCATGTTGACTCCAATGCTTTCCACAGTTGTGTCAAGTTGGCTGGATGCCCTTTGGGTGGTGGACCATTCTTCATACACAGGGGAAACTGTTGAGCGTGGAAAACCCAGCAGCGCTGCAGTTCTTGACATACTCAAACCAGTGCGCCTGGCAAAGGCACTTCAAAGGCACTTAAATCCTTTGTCTTGCCCATTCACCCTCTGAATGGCACACATACACAATGCATGTCTCAGTTGTCTCAAGACTTAACCTGTCTCCTCCCCTTCATCTACACTGAATGAAGTGGACTTAATTGACAAGTGAAATCAATAAGGGATCATAGCCTTCACCAGGATTCACCTGGTGAAATGTCATGTTCCTCCCGTTTTGCACACTCAGTGTATATACAATATATTATACACACAACATAATACTCAGGCCCATAAGAGGATTCAGAGAAGGCAGGATATACGAGTCGTTTATAGTGGAGATGAAAGAAAAAATACTTGATGGGAGGAATGCTATCTTATAAGTGCTTGGAGTATATAATATATATTACTATATTATAGCCCAGAGGGAGTCCATAGGCCTGAACCTCTTTCTCCACCATCACTCCTCGGGGAACTCTCAAGGTGCAGGCCATAATACCACAGTTAGTGACTTGATAAAGAACAGTAGGATTCTCCACCCACTGGGCAGAAACTGGTTGAATACGTCATTTCAACGTAATTGGTGACTTGGAATATACCTGAAAAATACATTAGATGAACATTCACTGTCGTTTTGAGTGTGAAATTTAAACCACAGGATTATGTCATCATGGTCACCAAACACAGGCTAACCTTGTACAAAATATGTTGAATTTGTATCTTTAAAACAACGTCAGAGTTTCAAAAGTTATATATCCACTATCAGAAGAAAGAAGAGAAAAAAACTATAGGTTGGGCAAGACATCCAGGGCCGTAATCAGTCAAAACAAACCAAAACGACCAGACTCATTATCACCTTGGCTGCTGAAGGTTCATTCACCTCAGTCGATCTACAAACACCTATTAGCGATACAATCATAATGTTAAACCCCTGAAAGGGGGGAAATATGAGAAATTATTAGCTTCAGCGTTCAATCAGTTGTAATGATGAATTGCATAAAATCATCAACTCTCTACAATACATAGATATCTCTTTTTGACAAATGAAATAGCTCTCACATCTGTATTCCTAAGCATCACTAATCAAGCTCTGTACACACGGACATCAATGAAGCTAACAAGTGATCGTATAATCCCATTCACGTGAATCATTCTAATAGTACTTACAATTCTGTATTAATATTAAATTAAATTAAATTGTATTGGTCACATACACATGGTTAGCAGATGTTAATGCGAGTGTAGTGAAATGTATGTGCTTCTAGTTCCAACAGTGCAGTAATATCTAACAAATAATCAAACAATTCCTAAAAAAGCACCTAATACACACAAATTGAAAGGGGTGAATGAGAATATGTACATATAAATATATGGATGAGTGATGGCCACGCGGCATAGGCAAGGTGCAGTAGATGGTATAAAATACAGTATATACAGTTGAAGTCGGAGGTTTACATACACTTAGATTGGAGTCATTAAAACTCGTTTTTCAACCACTCCACAAATTTCTTGTTAATTAACAAACTAGTTTTGGCAAGTCGGTTAGGACATCTACTTTGTGCATGACACAAGTCGTTTTTCCAACAATTGTTTCCAGACAGATTATTTCACTTATAATTCACTGTATCACAATTCCAGCAGGTCAAAAGTTTACATACACTAAGTTGACGGTGCCTTTTAACAGCTTGGACAATTCCAGAAAATGATGTCATGGCTTTAGAAGCTTCTGATAGGCTAATTGACATAATTTGAGTCAATTGGAGGTGTACCTGTGGATGTATTTCAAGGCCTACCTTAAAACTCAGTGCCTCTTGCTTGACATCATAGGAAAATCAAAAGAAATCAGCCAAGACAAAAAAATAATTGTAGACCTCCACAAGTTGGGTTCATCCTTGGGAGCAATTTCCAAACACCTGAATGTACCACGTTCATCTGTACAAACAATAGTACGCAAGTATAAACACCATGGGACCACGCAGCCGTCATACCGCTCAGAAAGGAGACGCGCTCTGTCTCCTAGAGATGAACGTACTCTGGTGTGAAAAATGCAAATCCCAGAACAACAGCAAAGGACCTTGTGAAGATGCTGGAGGAACAGGTAGAAAAGCATCTATATCCAATCTTGATGGTTGTACAGTCGTCTCAAATAAAACTGTGAAGGACCTCTGCGTTACTCCGGACCCTGATCTCTCTTTTGAAGAACATATCAAGACTGTTTCAAGGACAGCTTTTTTCCATCTACGTAACATTGCAAAAATCAGAAACTTTCTGTCTAAAAATGATGCAGAAAAATTAATCCATGCTTTTATCACTTCTAGGTTAGACTACTGCAATGCTCTACTTTCCGGCTACCCAGATAAAGCACTAAATAAACTTCAGTTGGTGCTAAATACGGCTGCTAGAATCCTGACTAGAACCATAAAAATTGATCATATTACTCCAGTGCTAGCCTCCCTACACTGACTTCCTGTCAAGGCAAGGGCTGATTTCAAGGTTTTACTGCTAACCTACAAAGCATTACATGGGCTTGCTCCTACCATCTTTTTTAAGTGGGAGAACTTGCACAATTGGTGGCTGACTAAATACTTTTTTGCCCCACTGTAGGTATTATTTTCATCCAGATGGGAGAGGGTAGTGTGCAGTGTAATGGAGTAACATAGTAAAAGTCCTCAGCTGGCAGCTTCATTAAATAGTACCGGCAGAACACCAGTCTCAACGTCAACAGTGAAGAGGCGACTACAGGATGCTGGCCTTCTAGGCAGAGTTCCTCTGTCCAGTGTCTGTGTTCTTTTGCACATCTTAATCTTTTCTTTTTATTGGCCAGTCTGAGGTATGGCTTTTTTTGTTCAACTCTGCCTAAAAGGCCAGCATCTCGGAGTTGCCTCTTCACTGTTGACGTTGAGACTCTGTGTTTTGCGGGTACTACTTAATGAAGAGCCAGTTGAGGACTTGTGAGGCACCTCTTTCTCAAACTAGACACTGTAATGTACTTGTCCTCTTGCTCAGTTGTGCACCGGGGCCTCCCACTCCTCTTTCTATTCTGGTTAGGGCCAGTTTGCACTGTTCTGTGACGGGAGTAGCATACAGCGTTGTAGAAGATATTCAGTTTCTTGCATGGAATAGCCTTAATTTCTCAGAACCAGAATAGACTGACAAATTTCAGAAGAAAGTTCTTTGTTTCTGGCCGTTTTGAGCCTGTAATCGAACCCACAAATGCTGATGCTCCAGATACTCAACTAGTCTAAAGAAGGCCAGTTTTATTGCTTCTTTAATCAGAACAACAGTTTTCAGCTGTGCTAACATAATTGCAAAAGGGTTTTCTAATGATCAATTAGCATTTTAAAATGATAAACTTGGATTAGCTAACACAATGTGCCATTGGAACACAGGAGTGATGGTTGCTGATAATGGGCCTCTATACGCCTATGTAGATATTCCATAAAAAAATTGCCTCTTTCCAGCTACAATAGTCATTTACAAAATGAACAATGTCGACATTGTATTTCTGATTAAAGGTTTTCTTTCAAAACCAAGACATTTTCGAAGTGACCCCAAACTCTTGAACGGCAGTGAACCCCCCTCTTCAGAGGACAAATATATATATATATATTTTTACAGCTTTTCTGCTACATATACATACATTTTACATATACATCTTTACACACACATTTTGCATACTTGATAGTTTTATATAAAGCAGTCACATAACAATAATACATTACCAAACATAAACTCTTTAATCCCACCCCTCAGCCCCTCCCACCTATTACCATAGACCACCCTCGTTTGGTTTCCATGTGCCATATATTTTTCAATTGTGCTGTGATGATTTAAATATTTTTTTTACCTTTCTAATCGTAATGTATCCACAGATTCTGAGCTAAAGATGAAAACCTGACTATGGCTTTCCATATCGCCCAACACTGCTTTTTGTAAGGTTAATTTATAAGTGCATGTTGTGATTTTTTTAACCATTCCTGTACCTGTGACCAGAAACAATTTACACAGGGGCAATACCAGAATAAATTATCTATTGATTCTGTCTCTTCGCAGCAAAATCTACAGAGCTGAGATTGTTGCATAGCTAGAATTGCATATAATAATTTAAAATGAAAAACTCTAAGTGTTGAATCAAGTGTTGTGTTTTGTAACAGTTCATAAACCATGTGCAATGGAATCGGTACATTGAAAATCTCTTCCCATTTATTTTACAAACTGTATGGCACAGTGGTCAACCTTTTTTGTCCTCAAATGAAAATGGCATATTTTTCTATTTATGCCAATTCCTTTCAGGCAAATTTTTATCTTTAATATTTGGCAGGCAAACAAGTTCCCTACCTTCTCCCTTTTCCACTTGCCTCCTGCATATTTGTGGTAATGCTGCAATCAGTTGATGGTACATTTGGATTGAGCAGATATTCCTATATAATTCCTGTTTCTATTCATAATATAATTCATATACAGTGGGGCAAAAAGTATTTAGTCAGCCACCAATTGTGCAAGTTCTCCCACTTAAAAATATGAGAGAGGCCTGTAATTTTCCTCATAGGTACACTTCAACTATGACAGACAAAATGAGAAAAATAAATCCTGAAAATCACATTGTAGGATTTTTAATGAATTTATTTGCAAATTATGGTGGAAAATAAGTATTTGTTCAATAACAAAAGTGTCTCAATACTTTGTTATATACCCTTTATTGGCAATGACAGAGGTCAAACATTTTCTGTAAGTCTTCACAAGGTTTTCACACACTGTTGCTGGTATTTTGGCCCATTCCTTCATGCAGATCTCCTCTAGAGCAGTGATGTTTTGGGGCTGTTGCTGGGCAACAGGGGTTGAGATCTGCAGACTGGCTAGGCCATCCCAGGACCTTGAAATGCTTCTTACGAAGCCACTCCTTCGTTGCCCGGGTGGTGTGTTTGGGATTATTTTCATGCTGAAAGACCCAGCCACGTTTCATCTTCAATGCCCTTGCTGATGGTAGGCTTTGTTACTTTGGTCCCAGCTCTCTGCAGGTCATTCACTAGGTCCCCCCGTGTGGTTCTGGGATTTTTGCTCACCGTTCTTGTGATCATTTTGACCCCACGGGGTGAGATCTTGCGTAGAGCCCCAGATCGAGGGAGATTATCAGTGGTCTTGTATGTTTTCAATTTCCTAATAATTGCTCCCACAGTTGATTTATTCAAACCAAGCTGCTTACCTATTGCAGATTCAGTCTTCCCAGCCTGGTGCAGGTCTACAATTTTGTTTCTGCTGTCCTTTGACAGCTCTTTGGTCTTGGCCATAGTGGAGTTTGGAGTGTGACAGTTTGAGGTTGTGGACAGGTCTCTTTTATACTGATTACAAGTTCAAACAGGTGCCATTAATACAGGTAGCGAGTGGAGGACAGAGGAGCCTCTTAAAGAAGAAGTTACAGGTCTGTGAGAGCCAGAAATCTTGCTTGTTTGTAGATGACCAAATACTTATTTCCACCATAATTAGCAAATAAATTCATTAAAAAATCCTACAATGTGATTTTCTGGATTTTTTTCTTATTTTGTCTGTCATAGTTGAAGTGTACCTATGATGAAAATTACAGGCTTCTCTCATCTTTTTAAATGGGAGAACTTGCACAATCGGTGGCTGACTAAATACTTGTTTGTAACTAAGTCCATTGTTTGTAACAAGTTTCTGTAAATTATTTTTGGTAGAATTTCTATGTTGAAGATTCCAGAAAATGTTTATGCATTTTTTCACAATTTTCCACCTAATTCGCTTTATTTTACCTCCATTTCTTTTTGTTTTTCCTTTAACTTATTTTGTGGCTCTATAGTACAGTTTCCATTACCATCTACCTGGCTGTTACTTCCTCTATTTCCTTTATTAGTCTAATCTCTTTTGACCTAAACTGCTTTTGTTTTAACGTTGAGTATTGTATTGAATGGCCTCTAAAAGTACATTTAAAATTGCCCCATACAATAAGGGGATGTGCTGTATGTATGTTGTAAAACAAAAGTCAATCATGAGTTATTTTGTCTTAGTTAAGAACAAATTGTCATCCAATAGGCTTTGATAAAATTTCCAATATCCCCGTCCACGTGGAAATTCTGTAAGTTATATGGAGGCCAATTAGATGGTGGTCCGATCGCATTCTGTCACTGATTAATGTACTTGTTTTTACTTTTGATGCCAGCAAGAATGAGACTTGTAAGTAATCAAGACGGCTAGCTTGATTAAGCCCCCTCCATGTAGATCTCACTAGGTCAGGGGTTTTCAGTCTCCATATATCCACTAGTTCTAATGTATCCATGATCATTGTGATCTCCTTAACGTCATCAGGATCAGACCCTTTTTTTCAATTTTTTGCCTAAAATGACATACCCAAATCTAACTACCTGTAACTCAGGGCCTAAAGCGATGATATGCATATTCTTTGTACAATTTGAAAGGAAACACTTTGAAGTTTGTGGAAATGTGAAAGGACTGTAGGAGAATAACACAATAGATCTGATATGCATAACCATCATAGGTCTATGGAGATCTTCACGATTGCTGTAATAATCCGAGCAGAATCTCGAACAGCGTTGATAACACATTGGAAATTCAACTAACTTCTGGCTGTCTTTTTGAGTAGGTCAAAATAGGTTCAACGTCTAAAGCAAACATTAGCCAAATTATCCACGTTTAAATGACGTCGTGTGTCCAGTGGGAAGCCTCCATGGTCGGTCTCTTCACCTTCCATCGTTTAGGAGGCATTGTCTCCCGATGACTATCATTCGTCAACAACGATCGATGAAGCCCATTTAACGTGAGCTATTGACTCACAGACCCTCAACAGACAGAGGCTGAAAAAAATACAAAGAAATTAGATGGAGGTGAAAAGGGAACAAAAGGGCGGGTATGAAAACGCTGCTTTTCAGCCTAATGAGATTTGGAGAGAGAAAGAAAGAAGGAGGTTGGGGGAAAGAGAAAGAGAGAACACAGAGGAGGAATCGATCGATGCAAGCAGATAATCTAGGGCTCTGTCCCAATGTGTAAATTGGTGACATTGCAGGCGTGGGCACACCAGGGAAGAGATCAATTGGCTGCTTTTTTTCCTCCCTCTGTAATCCTTAACTATCTATAAGTAATTAACCTTCAGAGGAGAAAGAGGGAATACAATTAGAAGGAAAGAGAGGAGCCGCTGTAGAGCAAACGCAATAAATAGGCAGCGCTGATGCACTAGGTGCTGGAACTCTTTTGCTGACTAAAACTTGGGAACTGCAATTGTGGTAATTTAAATGATTTATAATATATTTACAGAGCCTTCATTAAGTATTCACACCCCTTGATTTATTCCATATTTTGTTGTGTTACCGCCCGAATTCAAAATGGATTACATTTATTCTTTTTTCCCCCATAACGACAGCGAAAACATGTTTATAGAAATGTATTATAAATGCAACACAGAAATATCTCACTTACATAAGGATTCACACCCCTGAGTGAATACTTTGTAGAAGCACATTTAGCAGTGATTACAGCTGTCAGTCTTTATACGAGCTTTCCACACCTGGATTGTGCAATAGTTGCCCATTATTCTTTAAAAAGTATTCAAGCTCTGTCATATAGATTTAAAAAAATCATTGCTAGACAACCATTTTCAGGTCTTGGAATATATTTTCAAGTAGTAGCACTAACATCTACTGTCTTCTTGGTAAACAACTCCAGTGTAGATTTGGTCTTGTGTTTTAGGTTATTGTCCTGCTGAAAGGTGAATTCATCTCCCAGTATCTGGGAGTCTTCCAGTGTTAAGCAAATGTTTACCCCTGAACTTATTTAGCCTTGCCATAACAAAGGGGTTGAATACTTATTGACTAGACATTCCAGATTTTCATTTTTAATTCACTGGTAAAAATGTCAAAAAACATAATTCCACTTTGGCATTATGGGGTATGTGTATGTAGGACAGTGACAAAAAAAATAAATCTTTATTTAATCCATTTTAAATTCAGGCTGCTACACAACAAAATGTGGAAAAAGTTGAGGGTTGTGAATACTGTCTGAAGGCACTGTACATTCTTAGTCTAAGTACTTCCATATCATCCGTTTCATATTTGTTTTTCTATGACCTCTCCTTGGAAGTAGTCTACGGGTGGGTGGGTAGGCATCTCTTTTGAATAAAGACACTTTCCGATTATTTTCAATAGGATGTCAAGGTGACTGCTGAAGAATGCAGCATCTACCACCTCCCTTCAACCAATTATATCAGCCATGACCTGTATACAGACCCAGATCTCTGGTGACAAACATACATAGTGCAACATTTGGTTATGGGTTCCACGATCACTAGATTTCTATCATCAGTGAAGGACAAGTGCTCAAATGATCAAGCAACTACAGTATGGGCCAAGAAGTTTCCTTTCAGGGTTACTAGTATACCTTTTAGTATTAGAATCCCTTCTCACCTCATCTCTAAAACTGTTATGAGGCCAGTTTCTGCAGAGTTGCTCCTCACATGGACAGAGCTGGAGTGCCCTGTGGGTAGGTTTGCTTCACTGCTTTCCAGAAGATTCTGCACATGCATACTATAGTTGAACATGACTTTTTCCAGATTTTGTTATGTTACAGCCTTATTATAAAATGAACTAAATTGATTTCCCCCACGTTTTTTTTCGACACACAATACCTCATAACGACAAAGCAAAAACAGCTTTTTATACATTTTTGTAAATGTGTAAAAAATACAAAACTGAAATATCACATTTACATTAGTATTCAGACCCTTTACTCAGTACATTGTTGAAGCACCTTCGGTAGCGATTACAGCCTCGAGTCTTCTTGGGTATGATGCTACAAGCTTGACACACATGTATTTGGGGAGTTTTTCCCATTCTTCTCTGCAGATCCTCTCAAGCTCTGTCAGGTTGGATGGGGAGCGTCGCTGCACAGCTATTTTCAGATCCAGAGATGTTCGATCGGGTTCAAGTCCGGGCTCTGGCTGGGCAACTCAAGGACATTCAGAGACTTGTCCCGAAGCCACTCCAGCCTTGTCTTGGCTGTGTGCTTAGGGTTGTCGTCCTGTTGGAAGGTGAACCTTAGCCCGAGTCTGAGGTCTGGAGCAGGTTTTCATCAAGGATCTCTCTGTACTTTGCTCCGTTCATCATTCTCTCGATCTTGACAAGTCTCCCAGTCCCTGAAAAACATGCCCACAGCATGATGCTGCCACCACCATACTTCACCGTAGGGATGGTGCCAGGTTTCCTTCAGATGTGACACTTAGCATTCAGGCCAAAGAGTTCAACTTTGGTTTCATCAAATCTGATAATCTTGTTTCTCATGGTCGGAGAGTCCTTTAGGTGCCTTTTGGCAAACTCCAATGGGGACTGTCATGTGCCTTTTACTGAGGATTGGCTTCCGTCTGGGCACTCTACCATAAAGGCTTGATTGGTGGAGTGCTGCAGAGATGGTTGTCCTTCTAGAATGTTCTCCCATCTCCACAGTAGATCTCAGGAGCTCTGTCAGAGTGATCAGCGGGTTCTTGGTCATCTCCCTGTCCCAGGCCTTCTCCCCCAATTTCTCAGTTTGGCCAGGCAGCCAGCTCTAGGAAGAGCCTTGGTGGTTCCAAACGTATTCCATGTAATAATGATGGTTGCCACTGTGTTCTTGGGGACCTTAAATGCTGCAGACATTTCTTGGTACCCTTGCCCAGATCTGTGCCTCGACACAGTCCTGTCTCGGAGCTCTATGGACAATTCCTTCGACCTCATGGCTTGGTTTTGCTCTGACATACAGTGTCAACTATGGGACCTTATATAGACAGGTGTGTACCTTTCCAAATCATGTCCAATCAATTTAATTTACCACAGGTGGACTCCAATCAAGTTCTAGAAACATCTCAAGGATAATCAATGGAAACAGGATGCACCTGAGCTCAATTTCGAGTCTCATAGCAAAGGGTCTGAATACTTATGTAAATGAGGTATTTCTGTTGTATGTAATAAAATGGCAACATTTATAAAAACCTGTTTTCACTGTCATTATGGGGTATTGTGTATAGATTGATGATAAAATATTTGTATTTCATCGGTTTTAAAATAACGCTGTAACGTTACAAAATGTGGAAAAAGGGAAGGGATCTGACTGTGCCATTAATATCATGCAAAACTTCTGAAGTAGAGATCAACATTCTTCAGTAATGCAAACAAAAATGATATTGAAAGCAAAACCTAAACACAATATTATTGGGAGCAAAAATTATAATATTAAGTGAAAAGGATTATGCAAGGAAATACATTTGAAATGCAAGAAGGGGGGGGTGGCACACTTCCCTCAATATCAAATCCCAATGCTCCAGGGCAGTGACGACAATACCCTGTGTATGGTGACATTTTTGGGATGGGACGTTAAACGGATGTCCTGATTCTTGGCACTTGAAAGACCAGGGGTGTTAACCCCAGTGTCCTGGCTAAATTACCAACCTGGCCCCATTCCATCATGGCCATCTAATCATCTACCTCACTCATAATTGGCATAGATCACTCCTCACCTCTCCACCATGTGTTTGCTGTGCATTACCCAAGCGGGTTCCACACATTGGTGGTGGATGAGGTGAGTTTCCCACTTACTAAACACAGCAAAAAATCAAACGTCCCTTTTTCAGGACCCTGTCTTTCAAAGAAATTCGTAAAAATCCAAATAACCTCACAGGTCTTCATTGTAAAGGGTTTAAACACGGTTTCCTATGCTTGTTCAATGAACCATAAACAGTTAATGAACATGCACCTGTGGAACGGTCGTTAAGACACTAACAGCTTAGGCAATTAAAATGTAGGACACTAAAGAGGCCTTTCTACCGACTCTGAAAAACACCAAAAGAAAGATGCCCAGTGTCCCTGCTCATCTGCGTGAACACGCCTTTGGCATGCTGCAAGGAGGCATGAGGACTGCAGATGTGACCAGGGCTATAAATTGCGATGTCCGTACTGTGAGATGCCTAAGACAGTGCTACAGGGAGACAGGACGGACAGATGATCGTCCTCGCAGTGGCAGACCACGTGTAACAACACCTGCACAGGATCATCCGAACATCACACCTGCGGGACAGGTACAGGATGGCAACAACAACTGTCCGAGTTACACCAGGAACGCACAATCCCTCCATTAGTGCTCAGACTGTCCGCAATAGGCTGAGAGAGGCTGGACTGAGGACTTGTAGGCCTGTTGTAAGGCAGGTCCTCACCAGACATCACCGGCAACGTCGCCTGTGGGCACAAACCCACCATCGCTGGACCAGACAGGACAGGCAAAAAGTGCTCTTTGCTGACGAGTCGCGGTTTTGTCTCACCAGGGGTGATGGTTGGATTCTCGTTTATCATTGAAGGAATGAGCGTTACACCGAGACCAGTACTCTGGAGCGGGATCGATTTGGAGGTGGATTGTCCGTCATGGTCTGGGGCGGTGTGTCACAGCATCATCGGACTGAGCTTGTTGTCATTGCAGGCATTTTCAACGCTGTGCTTTACAAGGAAAGACTGCCTCCTCCCTCATGTGGTACCTTTCCTGCAGGCTCATCCTGACATGACCCTCCAGCATGACAATGCCACCAGCCATACTACTCGTTCTGTGCGTGATTTCCTGTAAGACAGGAATGTCAGTGTTCTGCCATGACCAGCGTAGAGCCCGGATCTCAATCCCATTGAGCACGTCTGGGAGCAGTTGGTTCGGAGGATGAGGGCTAGGGCCATTCCCCCCAGAAATGTCCGGAATCTTGCAGATGCCTTGGTGGAAGAGTGGGGTAACATCTCAAAGCAAGAACTGGCCATTTTAAAAATATTTAATATATATATATTTCACCTTTATTTAACCAGGTAGGCCAGTTGAGAACAAGTTATCATTTACAACTGCGACCTGGCCAAGATAAAGCAAAGCAGTGCGACACAAACAACAGAGTTACACAGGGGATAAACAAAGGTACAGCCAATAACACAAATCTGGTGCGGTCAATGAGGAGATGCACTGCAGTACTTAATGCAGCTGGTGGCCACACCAGATACTGACTGTTACTTTTGATTTTGACCCCCCCCCCTTTGTTCAGGGAAACATTACTCCATTTATGTTAGTCACATGTCTGTGGAACTTGTTCAGTTTATGTCTCAGCTGTTGAATCTTACGTTCATACGGACATTTCTTTTTTTGCTAGGGTTAGAAAGGTGCTATATACATCCTTTCAATCAATCCATTCTGTGTAAGCAGGGTTTAGAGGTGTAGATGATGCATCCCCAGTGGTCAACCAGTTTAGGAGTGATAGTTCATCTTCATGTTATAAGTGCCATGGGATTTTTTATGACCAGTGAGAAAGATGAGAGTAAAGGGTGCCCCCTACTGATCCTCTAACACACTTCCAGCTACATCTGGTCTCCCATCCAGAGACCGACCCAGTAGTGGGATGCAGGGTGCTATGCTGATAGAATGAATGTGCCAAAACTTACAACTGCCCCCAAAACCATTTAATGCAAAAAAGGAGGTGTTTAATCACAATCGCATTTACATTAAAAATGTTTCAGTGAAAACTTTACTTTTTTATTAACTAATTTGTTAGCACATGTAAAATGTTTTTCTTGCAATTATGATTTCTTTGCTCAATATTTTGGGTTTATATTTTGCTTGCAATATATATTTTTTTATTCTCGACTTCAGAAGTTTTGCTTGGTATTTATAGCAGAAAAAGGAACTCCATACACTGGTGGATGAAAACAACATTTTCTAAAAAATAATCAAAAATGTACAGAAACTCCCTGCAATGTAATATGAACATGTCATGACCTTAGGACCAAGAAAATGTATTTAAAATAGCTTCTGAAGTTTCATAATTGTATGTTCGTTAATAATGATGGTTATGATATGTAAAGGCAATGAACATTTAAGCATACAAACATGATCAGCATTATCACATATATTTGGACAATGGCAAAGAGCACAAGACAAGTATCAATAGATCTTTATTTATTGGCATAGAATTATGCATGCAACCATCTTAAATCAAATACTCCCATTCATATTCTATCATGGGACACCCTTCAATAATGTTTAAATTAGCAAAAGGCATACAGTATGTTACTCAAATAGTCACATTAACACACAATAATACAATGGACTAGTGGTCTATGAAGGACTATGAAGCAGATGCAACAAGTTAAATAAAGAAAATGTTTAACTTGTTACAAATATGGCCACAGTAGAAAGCATTAGCATGATGACAGTGACATAATTAAACACTGGGCAGCACTTCCTCTTTACAGCCAGCGCTTTGAGCAATAAGCACTAGCAAATAACCAGGGCCTCGTTTCCCAAAGCCATCGTCAGAACCTTCGTACAATGTATCTTTAGTAGCCGTGCTGTTTCCCCAAAACATTGTCACTAAAGTTTTACACTTGAAAACGCTTGTTATTTACTGACTACCTCAGACCACTGGTAGAACAGCTGAGTGCGTTGTTAGATGCTTCTTTGCCATTCCACGTCACTTCATACACAGAAGATCTCCGCTGTAGTCAACTTCAAAACAAAGTTGACTAAAAATACAAAGTCGCCAATGTCTTTGCAATTGTTACAAACAAGCGAAGAATAAAACATGGCTTCAAATGAAAACTGAGATGACTGCAAAATAGAAATACATTATAGGCTACATTGAAATAAATGTTATGTTCAATCAATTTAATTATATTTAGCTAAGTCTAGGCTACTGTCTATAATTTTTGCTACAATATATTTGTGCGCATGTGCCAAATCTCGATTTTGTGGGTTATTATAGGGTAAGCATTTAGAATAAGCCGCCTCAATATTTGCCGCCATAGGTGGTAATATCAAGCAGCTGATCTGTCATCAGTATTGTGTAATAATTTTAATGCTAAGGTTAGACCTGAATGGAGAAAGCTGATTCGAGAGCAGAGATGCTTTTCTTTCGATCCGATCAGTATCGACATGGTCTAACGACGCACTTAGTGAACATTCTCTCTACATGCTTGTTTGGGAAATACTTTAAAACATGGCTCATAAATAACGAGGCATCTGACACGATCATTGTAATGCTTAAGTTACATCGCAACTGGGAAACGAGGCCCAGGTTGTTGTTACCTTGTACAGTACATAATTGTAGCTGTTACCTTTACATGGTATTACATCCTGGGATTAAATGTTACATGGGTCATTACTTAAAACTAAGGATTTGGCGCTAATTTCATTAAATTGGAAGTAATTAGCTAAGTGAATGTAAAATGCTTGAAACCAAGTAAGCATGGCATAATTTGATACAGATCTTTGGAAATGTAATTCCTTGCCATGGACCACCTCTCACAAATGAACCACATAGTTACCAAGTAAGTTCATGGTTACTTGATGAAAACAGGCTGTGTAACTCTTCAAGTGTAGCTCTTCTACCAAAATGGACACCTGGGGGATGCAAAACAATACAAGTTCAGTGACCATTGTTAAAAAAGTTCCCAACATAAGCCACAAATGTTTGCCCAACCAAGACACTTTTTTTTAGTTTGGGTACCTGTCTGATCCTGCTTTAGGCAACGTATAGTTGTCTTGTCAAACAGCATGGCAGTGCCATAGCATTGTTGAATGCTGAAACAGTCCACCACCCAGGCTAGGCTAATTGATGCGAACTAACAGTTACTGATGATGGTAACGAGCCAATGTAGCACAGGCTAGGCAAACTAATGCTAACTAATAGTACTAGGCTAACTGCTGCAAACTAACAGCGCTAGTCTAACTGATGCTAACTAACAGTACTTTGCTAGCAGAATCTAACTAAGAGTACTAGGCTAACTGATGCCAACTTATAGTATTTGTCTGATGCTAACTAACAGTAGGCTAACTGATGCTAACTAACAACAAACAGATCATACTGACCATCCAATATAACACTGGCATAGGTTCTCGTGCGACGTCGCCTGCTTGATGAGGAGCTCCACTTGAGTTGGCACATCCAGAGTCTCATCGTGTGAGAAATCACGCCCTGATGGGGAAAAGCAATATATATTAGTTAATGCTAGCATATCCTAGCATTTTTAGTTACATGTGTAGGGAATGTGTAGGGAAAGACTTACCAGTCAGCTTGTCTCGTACTCTGTTGATAATCTGGATAGCCTTTTTATTCAGGGCCTCAGGCTGGACAGTGCCATCTCCAACTGATGGGAGAGGAACACAGTGATGACTGATACACTAACATTTGAGGAAATATTTGGGCCAACAATAAGCAAAGATAATACTTCCCAATACCAATATCCTCCACAATCCTTTGTTGAGGAAAGAAAAACCCATAGAAGCTGCATGCCACTTAGCAACTATTCATAGCTGTGTTTTAACACAGGAAGCGCAGAGAGCGTCATGCCGAGAGCGTCATGTCCCATTTGTAAGTCGCTCTGGATAAGAGCGTCTGCTAAATGACTTAAATGTAAATGTCCCACACCCCCGTCCTTGAAATAAGTATATTTAACACACATATGTTGTTCACAAAGAGAATTTGCCCCTCATTCACCGCCAGTCAGCCGGCGCAGCTGATGGCCCATCGAAATTACACCTAAACTATATTGAAACTAATTTCACACTGATGGGTGAAAATATTATCAATTGTCAAATGTATATGAAGAGATGAGCAGCTTGAAATTGACACAGAGGCAGGAAAACAGAGCTCCAAAAATACACTTTTTCAAATACTTATACAGTTAGTTAGATTCAGGTAAGACATTTTGATTTCTATATAGCATCAGACAGAGCAGAAAGAGCAGTTTCTAGAACACGTAGCTTTGCCAAATAACAAAACAATGTAAGAGGTGAGCTCTATTTCAAAATACCACTTTTTCTAAGAATGACCATTGTTTTATACGCTAAAAAAACGTGAGCATGCGGCAGCATATAGACATAAAACAACTTAAAATATACTATCCTGTTCTTTGAAATACATTTTCTTATTTCCATAATGCTTCTTAAGACCCGCCAAAACAATATTATAATAGATTTCTTTGTGATGGAAAAAGTTTTTTTTATAGCTTACAGTAAAATAAAGTTTTGAAAATACTATTATGTTCTTCATATTCTAATGTTACCTAAGACCTTCATAAACATAACCAAATGATAATTTGTCCAATAGCATATATGAAATGTATTTATTAGACTGTTAGAATGTTAAAGTCCAAAAGACAAGTCATTGGTTTGAAGTGGGGTCCCTCGAGGCCCACCATTTCTAGCGTTAACAAAGATAGCCACCATAGAAACTACTAGGAATGTTAGCCTCATGGATTATTACAGTATTGGCATGAGCCAAAGACTCACGGAAGGAATGAATGGATTCAGGCACGGTAGTTCCTGGTTTCTTGTGTGTGGTCTCACCAAGGTCGATCCCCTCCAGTGCTTCTGCATTGGACAACAGACACGGCACAGAAAGATGCATTCAGTCTGGAAACATTCCAGATGTTGTTAGTGACACAAAATGGACGTCTTGTTTCACACTCACCGACTGATTGTCCAGCAGTGTAGGAGTCAGTTCTGGTCCTGGATCGCTTGTTTCCCTTGGTGTTCGCTGTGGACCACAAAGAAAGAGAGGGCTCAATTGTTTGCTGGGTTGTTGATTTCAGATGGTTTAAAGATATTTCAGTGTTTAAGATGCTTTCAAGATGTTTTGAGGCGTTTCGGAGTGGTTTCCTTACTGTCCATCAGTCTCCAGTTGAGCAGTGGGTCGTAGACGAAGGCCTCCAGTACGGCCATGACACTGTCCCTGTGCTCCCTCAGCACCTCCATAACCGTGTGACATGTGATCCTGTAGTTCCCATCCAGCCCTGTAACCTGACCAACACACACAGGGGAGGGACACATTGATTGACAGAACAGAGAGGGGAGTTTTATTGTCTGTTCTGATTGGTAATTGTAGCCTGGGTGCCAGCCGGAAATCTTTGCTTCGCTCCTCAAGTCTGCAGTGCAAACCCTCAATTGAGTTGCAGGATTAAGTGCCTTCTATGACAGAGGCAAATGTGAACTATTGACAAGAGTATGTCAAATAAAACCACTGAGAGTTATTCCTTCTACCTCCATGGCGTTCGTCAGCATTCTTGTCAGTCTGAAAGGAATCTTCTCCGGGAACTTCTCCCTGGTCATGGCAACCTGTAGTGGGAAAAACATTTATAAAACATTGACAACATTCACAGATACACTACATGACCAAAGGTATGTGGACACCTGCTATGTGAACATCTCATTCCAAAATCATGGGCATTAATATGGAGTTGGTCCCTCCTTTGCTGCTATAACAGCCTCCACTCTTCTGGAAAGGCTTTCCTCTAGATGTTGGAACATTGCTGCAGGGACTTGCTTCCATGCAGCCACAAGATCATTAGTGATGTCGGGAACTGATGTTGAGCGATTAGGCCTGGCTTCGCAGTCAGCATTCCAATGAATCCAAAAGGTGTTCGATGGGGTTGAGGTCAGGCCAGTCAAGTTCTTCCACACTGATCTCAACAAACCATTTCTGTATAGACCTCGCTTTGTGCACGGGGTTCTTGCCATGCTGAAACAGGAAAGGGCCTTCCCAAAACGGTTGCCACAAAGTTGGAAGCACAGAATCATCTAGAATGTAATTGCATGCTGTAGCGTTAATATTTCCCTTAACTGGAACCAAGGGGCCTGAACCATGAAAAACAGCCCCAGACCATTATTCATCCACCAAACTTTACAGTTGGCACTATGCATTCGGGCAGGTAGCGTTCTCCTGGCATCCGCCAAACCCAGATTCGTCCGTTGGACTGCCAGATGGTGAAGTGTGATTCATCACTCCAGAGAACGTGTTTCCAATGGCGGCAAGCGTTACACCACTCCAGCCGAGGCTTGGCATTGCACATGTTGATCTTAGGCTTGTGTGCGGCTGCTCGGCTATGGAAACTCATTTCACAAATCACCTAATGAACAGACGTTGCTTACGTGGAACTCGGTAGCAACCGAGGACAGACAACTTTTTACGGGCTACGAGCTTCAGCACTTGGCGATCCCATTCTGTAAGCTTGTGTGACCTACTTTGCGGCTGTGCCGTTGTTGCTCCTAGACGTTTCCAATTCACAATAACAGCACATACAGTTGACAAGGGCAGATCTAGGAGGACAGAAATTTGATGAACTGACTTGTTGGAAAGGTGGCATCCTATGACGATGCCATATTGAAAATCACTGAGCTCTTCAAGGCCATCCTACTGCCAATGTTTGTCTATGGCGATTGCATGGCTGTGTGCTCGATTTTATACACCTGTCAGCAACCTGTGTGGCTGAATTAGCCGAATCCACTCATTTGAAGGGGTGTCCATACTTTGTATAAATAGTGTACATTCAGTCAGGTTCTGATTTTGGAGGCCCCTGCTCACCTCAAAGCAATCGCCAAAATCAATGTGGAGGATCTTGCCACTTAGTCTGTCCAACATCAAGTTGGATGGATGCCTGTAGGAAATGGAGAGAAACTGAGTGAGGGTAGTCTACACACTGGCCCACATATTTATTTTCATGCCAATGTTTTGGCCCCATGCACGAAAATAACTATAAGATACATTGTATGTTCTGTTCACTAAATATGCTCCAATACACCTGCAAAGCAAGATGATTTCACTTCTTAAACATCTGCTACCACTGCTGAACTTTTATTGGTGGAGAGCCTCACCTGTCTCCCAGGCCCAGGATGTAGCCCACCATTGACATCACAGCCAGGGAGCGTGTGTAATTGGTCCTCCTGTCAAACCAAACCTGAGAAGAAGACCAGGAGTTAACATAACACTACATTGCGTCCCTGCAACAGAAAGCAGAACTAAGATATTTCAGGTATTTCTGAGCCACATTCTTCAAAAAACCATGAGGAAATTGAAATGATCACTAAATTGTTACAGATACCACCTTTAATTAGTCTTCAGCAGCCTTATATAGAGTGGTCAGTTGTTAGCTATAACACCTAATGACGTGCTACGTCAGACTGCTTACAGCCATATGAAGGGTGGTAAAACAGGGGTACGTCAGTCTTATGACAACTGTCTGTAAGCCTGAAACAGGGTTTTACCTCAGAGCTGGGGCTCTTCAGCCACAGCAGCTTGGCCAGGTCGTCTCCGGCCGTGTTGTTGACGGCGTGCTCAAACACCTCCACTTTCTCCATCAGGGTCAGGTGATCATAGTCTGGAGCCATCTAACAAACATACATACCACAACATCAAGATGGCACAACCTTTGGTAGTAAAATAGAACCTCATTGTCAATTTGTTTAACGGTTTTCAATTCACGGATAAATAATTGATTGTCTTTTAATTTTTTTTTTTACTTGAGACTTGACATTTAAGAGTAGTGGACAAGTAACAACATTCATATTATATTGTGTATAAAAGTGTACATTCCCTTTAACTTCATGGTTAATCAACAGATGGTTAGTAATAGCAAGTGCACTGTTCAGTGTACACCATGTCTAAAAAGCTCCTTTCTGAACAGGGTGTGTGTGAACTGCTAATGTGATAGTTCCTGGTTCTTACCCTGAGCATAATGCGGTGCTCGATGTTGAGCAGGATCTTCTTCTTCTCCCGGTAGTCCCTGATGAGGGCGTGGAGGGTGTCGCAGTGAGGCACCCAGCCAATTAGACCAGAGTTGGTGGACAGGGGAATCACTGCGTAGCGCTGAATGCTGAGAGAGGGACACAATACACAAAAATGGTAACCAGGAAATTATATTTTTTACAGAAGCACAGCAGACACTGAAAATCAATCAATCAATCTCACACCCTCCCGATGGCAATAATCCAGCCATTAATCTTGAAATGTGTGTGTACTGTCTACCTGAGGTTTTTGCGTAGAGAGGCTGGGTCATTGGCCAGCAGTGTGTTAACCAGGCCAAAGAGTTGCATGACCCTCTCGTCCTGCCGCAGGTCCTCATGGCCCTTCAGGAGGAACATGAACTCATGGCCATTGCTGCCTGCAGGGGGCACCACAAACACAGGTCAACTCTCAGACCGTGGCTTTCATTCAACTGGCGTCTGAGAGTAGGAGTGCTGATCTAGGATCAGTTTAGCTTTTTAGATGGTAATGAATTAGACTGCATGGATAGGGGGGGCCTGATTGTAGAACAGCACTCCTGCTCTGAGACGCTTGTTGATACATACAGCCCCTGAACTCCTATGCATGCGAATTAGTGTAAAATTCTGTTTATCACTTTACAATGACAGTGGGATGAAAAATTCTGTTGCGGGATAATCCTTTGTTATCACATTGCTAAACTGCAGAGGACAATAATGGCATTATACACAGGTAGATGGCATGACACATACCACATATTGATTATACTTCTGACTCAGTAAATTACTCCAAAAGACAGCATGTTTGCATTTCTCATTGATCTTTTGATGACCTGACTTGTGTGATCTTTAGGGCGGTCAGAGTTAATCACATTTAGTCATTTATGTTATTTTTATTGTGATTAATCGCATTGTCTGAAAGTGTTCAAAAATCACTGAAAACATCCCAAATACATCATCTCTACAGCTGAAAACAATGGACTGTGAAAACAGGTTACAACTGAGGGTAAAGAAAGTGTGCTTTCTCAATTTACCCAATTTTGCTAACCGTTACTTTAGACAAAATCAAGACGTCAATATTCTTGTGCAATTTTTCTGTATGAAAATCTTAAATTACAGCTGAATTTGAGCAAATTCAAATTGTGAGAATAATCACAGCAAATCCTGCGATTAACTCGATTAAGTGTTATCGTTTAATAGCCCTAGACACTCATCTTTAAACAAATGGGATAAAAAAAAAATCTAATACCCTTACTACTATGATGGTCATACTTAGTAGTTAGCCAATACTCCCAAAGGACTCAGTAGGACAATGGGCATGTAGTCCACTGTCCCCACTAATCGTATTCCCTCTTGATTCATTTCCATCAATGGTAAATGGTGGGTGTAATCATAGAAATAAGAATGAATAGAATGGGCTTGGAAGCTCAAACCCGGGCAACTGACAGCCAAGCTGACGGGTAGCCTCGCAATGGCTTCCTGGTATTGTGACTAAATAAATGCATTTGTATTTTGGAATATTCCATCAACTGACGCTGGATTGCCATGGTAATGTAGAACGTTCATTCAAATGATGCTAACTGATGTGGCTCATGATAATGGAATCCAATTTGCTCAAATCACAGCACAGATTAAGGGAACAGGAAAGGGGGATACCTATTTAGTTGTACAACTGAATGCATTCAACTGAAATGTGTTTTCCACATTTAATTAAAGGGTACACTTCCTGTTTTTACTTCCTTACATGGGTACACTCAAAATGGCTGCCAGTCCACCCATTGTGTCATCATCATTGATTTGAATGGAGATGCCCTTTCTTTGAATTCTTATTGGCCTCGTGGTTGGTTGTCTTACCCATGTAGGTGAGTCTGCAGGGACATTTTTTGGAGGTTATGTGGTCGTCTTACCCATGATGGTGAGTTTACGCGGCCGCTGCTTGGAGGTGATGACCTGCAGCGAGGGGGCGATGGACTGGATGCGGATGATGGGCTGGTTGGGGTCGTAGGTCCCCGGCACGGCCAGCTCCAGGTCCCTGCACATCAGCAGCTTGGGGGACACGTACTGCAGCTCCAAGGAGGTCAGCTTGGGACACAGGAAGGAATGGATGGGGGAGGGATCAATGGATAAAATAATGGATAGATGAGGGGAGCGAGAGAGAGGAGGGAGATCAGATTACTGCCAGATGAAAGGGTTCATTGTGCCGTGTTCCAACCGTCACTCTGCCTCTTTCAGTCTCTCACTCCGTCTTTCACTGTCACCACTTTAACCGTCTGTCTCTTTTGCTCGTGCACTGTCTAGACAGGTCCTCCTAGGAAAGGCATCTCATCTCAATGGGTTCACCTGTATAAATAAAGGATACAAAACTGCCCCACTGGTGTACTCTTTTCACTTGACTCTGAAGGAGTTTTGCTATTGTTGGCCTATTACAGTGAAATACTGTAGCGATGAGAAGACATTTGGCTTAACTTGGAACAACAACTGAGACAGACGCAACACCTAGGAAGCGCTGTTTATTTTCCACTAACAGCCACTTCAGGATCCTCGCTGAATGGGTTGCATTGTTTCAGGATGCTGACATGACCTAGATATATCAGTTTACAGTGTCAAGGGATAAATGAACGTGGGCCTTAACAAGAGTAGCAAAATAACATCTCATAGCTCTGAAGAAAGATGTGAATGTAGCAATATACACTACCCACACATAACTGTTTGTGAGCCAACTTGACTCCTTTCACTGGATGCTTTAGTTTTTCAACTGGCACAACCAACGAAGGGCTGAATCCGAAGAGGAGAGAGATTCTTGAATTCAGACGAAGACTGGCAGATCTCCAATTGGCATCAGTGTAGGAGTTATGTTACGAGACAGCCCAAACTGACTTGAGCAGAGTGTGAGTAGGTTGGTGTGATTCTCTCACCTGTGGTAGCTGCTTGGAGATCCGTCTGAAGACGTGGTAGTACAGGTCCCACGCTTGGGTCAGGTCCTTCACGTTGCCCGAGCGCATGTACTTCCTGCACCAATCCTGGGCCTCCATGAGGTCCCTCCCGTAGGCCTGTCATAACACAGTGAACAGCAGCCAATTCACTTCACCTGTCCAGCCATTTACCTATAATCCAGGTTAAAGAGCACTACACATCATTGTCAATTGGTCATTTGACTGCGGGACTGATCCTAACTTTCAACTCATACACTTCCTCAATGTCTCCAATTGACATCTACATGGGATTTCTGCACATTTTCGAGATACACGCACATTTGTCAATCATTGTAACTTGGTAAATGAAATGTTAAAAATAGGGAAAAATACATGAAAATAAAGACTATAAACATGACTTCAAAAAAGACAAAAGAAAACAAAAGACAGACCTGGTTGAAGGAGGTCTCTTTGAGGGTCTGCGGGCCCCTCTCCATCATGGCGTGAAGGGGCTCCAGCACAGCAAACATACCCTTCACGTTGCGCTCGCCAAAGTAGAGGCGGGAGGCCTCCTCCAGGCCCTCGTGCCACATCTCGTGCCACAGAATGGCCACCCGGATCAGCTCCTCGCTCACCTGGGGAGACAGGAAGTGACTCATGCCTTGGGAAACAAGTACATTTTCTTCAGATTTATTGAAAATGAAATACAGAAATATATCATTTACATAATTATTCACACCCCTGAGTCAATACTCTGTAGAATCAGCTGTGAGTCTTTCTGGGTAAGCCTCTAAGAGCGTTCCACACCTGGATTGTGCAACATTTGCCCATTATTCTTTTCAAAATTCTTCAGGCCCTGTCAAATTCGTTGTTAATCATAGCTAGACAACAATTTTCAGGTCATGCAATAGGTTTTCGATTAGATTAAGTCAAAAGTGTAACTCGGCCACTCAGGAACATTCACCGTCTTCTTGGTAAGCAACTGCAGTGTTGATTTGGCCTTGCGTTATTGGTTATTTTCCCAAAAGGTGAATTAATCACCCAGTGTGGTGGAAAGCAGATTGAACCAGGTTTTCCTCTAGGATTTTGCCTGTGCTTAGTTCCATTCAGTTTATTTTTTGAAACACTCCCCAGTCCTTAACAATTACAAGCATACCCATTACATGAAGCAGCCACCACTATGCTTGAAAATATGGAGAGTGGTACTCAGTAATGTACTGTATTGTATTTGCCCAAAACATAACACTTTGTATTCAGGACAAAAAGTGAATTGCTTTGCCACATTGTTTGCAGTATTACTTTAGTGCCTTGTTGCAAACAGGATGCATGTTTTGGAATATTTTTTATTCCGTACAGGCTTCCTTCTTTGTCAATTAGGTTAGTACTGTGGAGAAACTACAATGTTTATCCATCCTCAGTTTTCTCCTATCACAGCCGTTAAACTGTTTCAAGTCACCATTGGCATTGTGAAATCCCTGAACGGTTTCCACCCTCTCTTGCAACCAAGTTAGGAAAGACACCTGTATTATAATTGTTTTTTTGGGGGGGGGTAGATCAGCTTTAATATTGCAGATAGATTGTAGCTTCCATCAATGTAGTTGTCTGCATCACTTCCAACCCCCATATACTTTTTTGCAAATATATATATATATATATATACACACACTACTGTTTAAAACTTTGGGGTCACTCAGAATTTTCCTTGATTTTGTCCATTAAAATAACATCAAATTGATTAGAAATACAGTGTAGACATTGTCCATCCAAAGTGTAATTATTAACTTCAACATGCTCAAAGGTATATTCAATGCATGATTTTTATTTTATTACCCATCTACCAATGTTAAACAATATTATGTGATTATGTGTTAAGTAAATGTTTTACTCCTGAACTTATCCAAATGTTAAATTCAGGCTGTAACACAACAAAATGTAGAATAAGTCAAGGGGATACTTTCTGAAGGCTCTGTATGTCTAAATGTTAAAACAGACTGTAACCACTTGTTGCTAGCTGTACTGTGAGGTAGTGAGGTGCACCGACAGGAATCACGTACCATGATCGCCTGCTGGACCAGTGTATTGCAGTGCTCACACATGTTCTTGAGGATCTTGTTAGCAGCATTGTGGCGGGCAGTGGTGGTTGACTTGGAGGCCACGGTCAACGGATAGATTAAAGCCTAGAAGAGGGTAGGGGGGGGTCGAGTGATCGAGAGGGAGGGAGAGTTAATCAACGCAATACCAGTTCAGAGATATGCGTCCTAGGCCATAGCTCCTAGCCTGGGTGCCAGCAGTATGTCATTACCTGGGGGTGGTAGCGCCCAATGTCGGTGAGCAGCTGGTGGATGAGGCGGCCAACCAGAGCACGGGGAGTGTCGATGCGGGCAATCAGCTGGGGGATCACCTGGAGACGAGGGGGCAAGAGAGGGAGACATCATTTTGTTAACACCACGGAGCAATGCAATGCGGAATTACTATCCAGTAACTATTCAGTTACTATCATCCTGTAAGAGACTTTATTGAATGACTATTTCATGGAAGATTCATGGCCCAAAACCAACATGGCCCCTGGGAATAATTCAGTTTTCTAGTACCCTTGACACAATCGACAGAACAATGAAAGCAAACCAAAAACATGCATGTGAGATGTGTACCTGTAGCCAGGTGTCTATCTGAATGGTTTTGATACCCTCTACCAGTGCCTCGTTGACTTCAGGCCAGTGTCCATAGTCAAACCAGAGGGTCAGGACCCTGGAGAAAGAAAACAGCATCATGTCAAAAACAGTCTCTTAAATCCATTGCATCTTTATTGACAGGTTCAGACGAAGAAAAAAAACAACAACCACAGTTTCCCAGAATTTCAAACCGCATTCGAAGCAAAACAAATTGACACCAAGCAATCAAATGCGCGCAGCGACACAAATTGGAATTGGAGCTCGTCTCTCTGCCACCAGAGGGCTTCCTTTCCACATATTTCAACTCTGCGTCTATCAGTGTTGTCGGTTTGGGCTTTCAGACTACTGGCCATCTCAGAGTAAGAGTGCTGATCTGGGATCAGGTGCTCCCTGTCCATCTAATCTTATTCATTATGATCTAAAAGGGATTTAGAAAAAGGGATTTATTTGACCTTTATTCACAAAGAGTCTTAAAAGGACACTCTTACTGACCGTTGTGGCTGCTTGGCGTGATGTATTGTTGTTTCTACCTTCTTGCCCTTTGTGCTGTTGTCTGTGCCCAATAATGTTTGTACCATGTTTTGTACTGCTACTATGCTGTACTGCTACTATGCTGTGCTGCTGCCATGTTGTGTTGCTACCATGTTGTTGTCATGTTGTGTTGCTACAATACTGTGTTTTCATGTGTTGTTGACTTGCTATGTTGTTGTATTAGGTATCTCTTTATGTAGTGTTGTGTTGTCTCTCTTGTTGCGATGTGTGTTTTGTCCTATATTTATATTTGATGTATTTTTAATCCCAGCCCCTGTCCCCGCAGGAGGCCTTTTGGTAGGCCGTCATTGTAAATAAGAATTTGTTCTTAACTGACTTGCCTAGTTAAATATAGGCCCTGGCCCCATGTGGGGACTCACCTCAGGGTGTCCTGGAGGTTGTTCCCTCTGGAGAGGGAGATTGAGCGGAAGAAGCCCTGGACAGCAGGAACCGTGTAGAGGAGTAACGTCTTGGAGAGGTCCTGAACTCACCAAACAACAGAGGGAGAATGAGGAAAAGGAAGAATTGCAAATGATTGTACCTTGATTTCAGCAAGCGAGGCATTCAGTCATAGTCCTAACTCAAACATTCTCCCATTGACATAAACGTGTGATTTATGCAACATTTGAAGCACAGGTCTGTCAAGTTAGTTTGAAATTTGTCCGGTAGTGAATAGCGAAAGGGCTGGTCAGCGTTAGTGGACGAGTATGGTGAAGGAGAATCTAAGATGGCCGCCTCCCTCACCTCGTTGGCCTTCTTCTGGCCCGGCGAGGGCACAGGGCTGTGCTCAGTGCTGTCTACCTCGCTGTCGCTGTTGCTGGCCTCGCTATTTGCGCTGGTGCCGCTGACGTGGCGCTTCTTCTTCTTTTCGTCCCGGCCCTGGTTCTGGTGCTTGTAGTGCAGCACTGCCTCAAAGTTCATCACCGCCCATGCGTGCCAGGCCTGCGGAAAAAGGTATGCCAGGTGAAGAAATATATATATTATTTTTATTTATTTATTATAAGACATAGAAAGTCTACATGTTGAAACATATGTTTGAACTTATGTTATCGCACTCATCGCATCAACTTCCAGTCCGTTAGACAATTAGTTTCCGGTTTACTGAAGGATTACGTGAGATGTCCTGGAGGAGTCCCTGGGGAATGTTCTGGGTCTAAACAGATGTCAATCATGTTTTCGGTTGTTACGTAATAAGCTACTGAGAGATGTGAGGAGGGGGGGCTCTCAATAGAGGAAGAGCGTGGCTTTCCTGCAGTGTGGGAATGGGCCCATACAAGCCCTTGGTTCCTTTCAAATCAACTCATGTCTCTAATAACATACAAACCTTATGTTAAGTAAATGGGGGAGTCAGCACGAGGTCCACAGCGTGAATGCTGATGGGAGTGACAGGGGTTGGAGGGGAGTGGTTAAACGTGAGAGGGTCACTGACCTTGTACCAGTTGCGGTCGTGCTCCGTGGAGTGGTTGTAGTACTGCAGCACTTTGGGGATGGTGCTCTCATTAATGCCCTGAAGACTGAGCTGCCACTCACCCAGCTTCAGGAAGCACCTAGGAAAGGAGGGAAGGAGGGATTGAGGGGGAGAGAGAGAGAGGGATAGGGAGAGACAGTCTTGGTCACTATACAGATTGTCAGCAGAATACGGCCCACGCTCGTTTAGTGTCTCAGAGTAGGAGTGCTGATCTCGATTCAGGTCCTCTCCTATCCATGTAATCTTATTTGTTTGTGATCTGAAAGGCATTTTTTGTTGGGTAAAGTCACTGCAACATTCTGTCTACTCCTCGACAGAAATGTGATAACATTTGCCATTGCGCTTTCTTTTAGGAATGACCCAGTGGTCATGGCCCAGTTCCAACATCTCTTCCAAATCATACAGCAAATGAGGGCATTTTTATTACCATAAAAACGGAGGAAGTTTTCCAGGCGAGGTTATAGCGCTTGTTCATGACCGCACAAATATAATATGGCTCTGATTTATCAATGAAAACATGCGTGACAGTATATGTTGCGTGCGACAGTTTGATAAACGCATATAATTTGTGACGCATGCAAATCCTAGGATCTCCACGCATGTCAGAATTTAGTACGGAATTTACACACTGTTGATAAATGAGCCCCCTGGTCCCAGATCAGCGCTCCTTTTCTGAGACGTTTGTGAATACGGGCCCAGGGCTGCATCAGAGTCTGATAAATTGCCTTAGCAACACACAATCATGTCAACAGCTATAAGGCCTGGTATGTGAGATGAAGCACTTACACTAAGTCTGTTACACTAGTTAGTTAGTGTGATGAATGCATTCAACGTGGTGTTTCCTGGCAGTCCATCTCCCCTCTCTAATGCCAGGCTCGTCCACACACTCCTCTCTACCATCTATTGCCTTGAATGGCCACTGACATGCTTACCTAGGCCTAAGGCCAAGATCTGTGGGACACTTCTGGAGAAAATGGATATTAACTGAATCCACGTTTAACTTTACTATGAGAAACGTCTGTTCTGTGGTGACAGTTTTAAAAGTATGTTGGGGAAGTTATCTTATACAATATGCTCGCTGTCATCACAAGTTGTCTGGGGGAGTTGGCAATGGATGTTCAACGCAGTACTAGTGCAAACCCTTAAAATAGAAGAGAATGATGGGAAAACGTGGAAATCGCGCAAAGACATTTATCATACTTAGGCGTCATTACTAAAAGCAGTGGCGCATTAGCTACTGAAAGGTTTTGGCATCACTTAAGTGATTTTCAATGTTTTATATTGGTGGTGAGTGTGAGGGAACATTGCCTCGTGGTCGGTCTTCCCAGTGGTTGTGCTTGCCATATCAATCATCATAAAAAAAAACACAGACACTCGAGGCAAACTGCCAAATAATCGAGTCGTGTTTGATTTACATGGGCCAAGCTCGTGATTGGTTTATAACACGCCCGACCAGGAACTGGTGAATCCTGCGCAGGCATCCGTCCCTCAGCTCCTAACTGTACACTGCACCCGTTTCCAGAAAGCACTTCTAATAAATGATCCATTAGCATTGCGTAACGCTGCGGAGCGCTTTTTCCATGTGAAAATACAGTACTGGTTCAGTTCACCTCTGACAAACCGCTTCAGGGAAAAACACAGTAAAACCGTCTGCATGGGAGAACCACTAGTGCCAGAAGTGCTTCTCTGTTACCACAGGAACTCAGACCGGAGATTGCAGGTCTTATCATGATCATTGCGTCGTAACATGCAAATACATATCGCTGAAATTACAATGAATTATTTCGGTGTGTGTGTGCGTGTGTGTATAGACCAGGTGTACGCCATTCCACAGTGCCAACCCATTTGCAGGAAAGTGTGTCAGCACGTCTGGAATAAAACAGTGGAGACAAACATTCCACAGACAAATAGAATCTGGAAGTGCAACAGCAAGTATGAAACACTCCTGGTTTCCTGTTAGCTTGTTGCCTCATAAGAATTATGAGGTATGTATATATGTGTGTTTGTGTGCATTGTGTGTGCGCCTCTAAGATGAGTGTTTTACTGTAAGAAGGCTCGTCTCCTGTGTGTGTGTGTGTGTGTGTGTGTGTGTGTGTGTGTGTGTGTGTGTGTGTGTGTTCGTCTGCTGACCAAAGTTTCAATACATCCAACCCATAAAGCTCAAGCACAGTTTTTTTTTTTACCCCTGGTTGTGTTCATTTGGAGGCTGACGTGAAACGCAGTATTTTACTGAGTAATATCTCACACAAAACCTGGTGTGTCAGAAGTAAACTTTCCCCCAAAATAACTGGCCTCTGAGATTCCCTCTGGCGCTCATTTGAAGTCCGCTCCATGAAGGAGAGCGGTTTGGGGAATGGGGATCGTGCAGGAAGTATTTTCATGGGCCCGTCAACCATACAAACAACCTCCTTAGGCTATCATGCCTTGTAGAGGCATTCTGAAAACGGGAGTCTTTCTATATTTAATCTGTTGACGCACAAAACAGAAATACATGCGACGAGCAATGGTGATTGGGAGCATTGCAAAAAAGGGTGTTGTTGCAAATGGGAAGAGCTTCCAACAGGAATAGAGAAAAACCTCTAGTCCCTTTCTGCCCATAACTGATCTCTATTCAGCTTTGTCCATCCCCAGTTCTAACCTTGGCCGTCAGGCTAAACCACAGCACAGATCCTGGACCAGCTGCTCATGTTACTCGTCCACTGCTATTGTTCAGCATTCGTACGCTGAAGGTGTAGTTGGGCAGCCATTTTGTGTCAAAACACAAAACAGCAACTATTCTTAAAGAGAGAAGAGGTGAGGATGGTAGAATGTGACAGGAGACAGGGTGAAGAGGCAGAGGGCAACACCCGGCCAGTATGGGACACTCTGGGCTGGGGTGTGGGTGTAGGCCCAGCCAGGTGCTGACAGTTCTCACTTGCCAGAGACACACCTGGTTTCCAGTACCCGTCGGCACAATGTCACATTTGGTTGAAGATAAGTAGCTGGATTCTTGGATGCCCGTTGGCTGAGGGGTGAGTGATTGCGCAGAATGAAAAGAGAGAAAACTTGTCCGGGTTTGCAAAACTAAATGCCAGTACAAGGAGCGAGGGAGGGAGTGGAGGAATATTACGACCAGGGTTGGGTCACGGTCATGGTGAAAGAGCACAACTCTCTGTACGTGACCCTTTTAGGTGAGAGAGAACATGAGGGCTGGGAAAAGGTGTGTGTGTAAAAAAGAATTCAAGCACACAGTGCAATAAAAACACGAGCCCCCCACCACCCCCCTAATGTAGTTGTGGAAGGAGTCCTGACCTGGCCATAAGCTTGTGGAGCTCCTGCTTGTGTTGCTGGTCCTCGGCGGCGATGGCATGCTGGGCCTGCTGCTGCATCCCCTGGACAAAGTGCTGCATGTGCTGGAAGGCTTCGATCTGATGGGGGACAGAGGGACAAACGGTGGGGGGGGGGGGAGGCAAGGGACTCTCATTCAAAACAGGGATTTAACTCAACTCTCTGTGAATGCTGTCGCCAACCTTAAGCAACCGAAAACTAAAATCTGCATTCTTATAGAACCTAACGCCTCACCGTTTCAAAACGTTTGTGTGTGTGAGCATCTACATATCGACCGGTCCCCCTGTTGCTCTAATGGTGTGGTTGGAATGATGTGATTTTTCACTGCATTTATGCTCTTCATTTCAGTTGATTCACTAACACATAACAGTCCACAATATTTAATGAACCTACACATTACAGCCCTGCATTTCCTTACGTTGCACAACAATGAGAAAACAACATTTTCTTCAGCTACAGAGAAAGCCTGTAACAACGGTATAGCTACTATACCTTGTGTTGGCTCTTCCACATGTACTTCATGTAGGCATAGGTAACGTGGGGGTGGGCGGTGGGCAGCGGGTGGTCCAGCTGCTTCGAGGGGTCCACCCCCAGGAGAAGGACCAGGGTCTTGTGGGCCAACGCCTGGGAGAAAAGAGATTCACATTGATCCATTTCTATCATAATACAAAACCTCACACACGCACAAACCCAAACTGTACACACGAGGCTAGGTGCAGCATAGTGTCAGCCGCAGAGCAGCGCCAAAGTTGAAGAAAGGGGCTCAACGGTGGAAACCTGAAGGTCAGTCTCCTATAGCCCACTCAGACCTCTAGTCAGGGACCCCCAGCCATTTCACATAGGTGATCTTTTCCAGAGCTAGCACGCCTAATTCAACTAATCATCAAGCTCTTGATTAGGTGAATCAGGTTTGCTAGTTAACAGCTCCAACAATATTGTGAAAGTCCTGAGGAAATGTTTGAGAACCACCGCCCTGCCCTAGCTTCCAACTCCCATGGACATACAGACCCCCAGATTTCCCCAGGCTCATTTGAACCTCTTGCTAAATAAATAGCTTAAGTATACCACACTACTGTGGAAGGAGTAACTAACCATTGACCCCTGTGGAAGGGCCTTTTCAAACACTGCAGGCATTCTTTTAGATGTTGCTCGTTTGCCCACAATCACGTTCTTCGCTCGCTGATTGATGTTCGCTCCTGTGAGTGAAAACCTCTACAATTCTCTGACATCATACCGGAATGTTCTGAAAGGATTGTGTTACAATTGGAAAGCTGGTTGGGTGCCTGCAATCCACCACAATCACTTGCAATAAAACTGGCACCAGGGAGGGAAAACGGTGACACTTTCATTAAATGGGTTTGAGGTACGGTTTCTAAACAGTGCGATTTCTGAGAGGTGCGTTTAATTTGCACAGTCGATCCAGTGAGAGCTGAGTTCACTGGAAAAATAGGGATGTCAGTAAGAATCCAAATCCAGTAGAATAGATTCCCCCTCGGAATGACACAAACCCTTTAAAGAACCGTTTTACCAAATTCCTTCCATTCTGGTTGTACTAATGTCAAGTGACAATGACATCACTTGAACTCAACTTGATACAACAGCTTATAGCTTGTATCTGAAAGGAAATGCATTAGTTAAAAACAAGCCGATTGCCAAACAAGCTGGTCACTAAAAAATCGTGTTGCTGTTGCCATTTATTATTTGTTATTATTAAAATAATAATAATAATTACCCCCTTTTTCTCTCCAATTCCGTGGTATCCAATTGTTAGTCGTTACTATCTTGTCTCATCACTACAACTGCCGTACGGGCTCGGGAGAGACAAAGGTCGAGAGCCATGCGTACTCCGAAACACAACCCAACCAAGCCGCACTGCTTCTTAACACAGCACGCATCCAACCCAGAAGCCAGGCGCACCAATGTGTCGGAGGAAACACCGTACGCCGAGCGACCTAGTCAGCGTGCACTGCGCCCGGCCCGCCACAGGAGTCGCTAGAGCGCGATGAGACAAGGATATCCCTACCGGCCAAACCCTCCCTAACCCGGACGACGCTCGGCCAATTGTGCGTCGCCCCATGGACCTCCCGGTCGCGGCCGGCTGCGACAGAGCCTGGGCTCGAACCCAGAGTCTCTGGTGGCACAGCTAGCAATGCGATGCAGTGCCTTAGACCACTGCGCCAGCCGGGAGGACCCGTTGTTGCCATTTATGACAAAGAAATTGACACCCAGATACCGGTGAATGTTCCCTTTGTTTTATTGAGTGCAACATTTTGTCCAGGTCTTTGTAAGGCCATTGTAAATGTTACACTTCATAAAACGTGAGCTGAACAACGGAGTGCATCAAATCATGCTTTCATACTACATGTTTTTGCAAGGATAACTGGTTGATGGTGGAGACTAAGCGGTTGAAAAAAAATAACCCTTACTGACATACCTATTTTGAACCATTTGGCAAATGACCCATAAGCTGTTCCTGTGCTAGTGAACTCACCAGGCGCCCACTCTTGCCACAGAGACTGGCGTACTTGAGCCAGGTCCGCATGTCCTCGTGGGGGTTGATGACCAGCGATCGAACCATTAAGATCCTCTGCCAGTCCTCCACGATCCGCTGGCAACCCTAAAGACGGAGAAACAAAGAGCAATCAATCAATGATATAATTATTATTTGATTAATCAATCACATATACTTACAGAAAACATTTGACCTCTCTCGTTGCCAACAAAGGGTATATAACAAAGTATTGAGATAAACCTTTGTTATTGACCAAATACTTATTTTCCACCATAATTTGCAAATAAATTCATTAAAAATCCTACAATGAGATTTTCTGGATTTTTTTCCTCATTTTGTCTGTCATAGTTGAAATGTACCCATGATGAAAATTACAGGCCTCATCTTTTTAAGTGGGAGAACTTGCACAATTGGTGGCTGACTAAATACTTTTTTTGCCCCACTGTATGTAAGAATACTGTTCATTGACAACAGCTCAGCTCAACACCCCACTGTATATATATATAATATATAAAAAAGTCTCAACGTCAACAGTGAAGAAGTGACTCCGGGATGCTGTACTGATAAGCAGAGTTGCAAAGAAAAATACATATCTCAGACAGGCCAAAAAAAAAAAAAAAAAATTAAGATGGGCAAAAGACCAGACACAGGACAGAGGAACTCTGCCTAGAAGGCCAGCATCCCGGAGTCGGCTCTTCACTGTTGACGTTGAGACTGGTGTTTTGCGGGTACTATTTAATGAAGCTGCCAGTTGAGGACTTGTGAGGCGTCTGTTTCACAAACTAGACACTCTAATGTAATTGTCCTCTTGCTCAGTTGTGCACCGGGGCCTCCCACTCCTCTTTCTATTCTGCTTAGAGACAGTTTGCGCTGTTCTGTGAAGGGATAAGTACACAGCGTTGTACGAGATTTTCAGTTTCTTGGAAATTCCTTGCATGGAATAGCCTTCATTTCTCAGAACAAGAATAGACTCACAAGTTTCAGAAAAAAAGCCTTTGTTTCTGGCCTGTTAGCATCCCACGAATGCTGATGCTCCAGACGCTCAACTAGTCTAAAGAAGGACAGTTTTATTGCTTATTTAATCATCACAACTGTTTTCAGCTGTGATAACATAACTGCAAAGGGGTTTTCTAATGATCAATTAGCCTTTTAAAATGATAAACTTGGATTAGCTAACACACCGTGCCATTGGAACACAGGAGTGATGGTTGCTGATAATGGGCCTCTATTCAACTATGTAGATATTCCATAAAAGAAAATCTGCCATTTCCAGCTACAATAGTCATTTCCAACATTAACAATGTCTACATTGTATTTCTGATCAATGTGATGTTATTTTAATGGGCAATTTGTTTTCTTTTCTTTAAAAAACAAAGACATTTCTAAGTGACCCCAAACTTTTGGACAGTAGTTTATATATATAACCTAAGCAAAAAAATAAACGTCCTCTCACTGTCAACTGCGTTTATTTTCAGCAAACTTAACATGTGTAAATATTTGTATGAACATAAGATTCAACAACTGAGACACAAACTGAACAAGTTCCTCAGACACACACAGAACGAGCAGTATGGCTGGTGGCATTGTCATGCTGGAGGATCAAGTCAGGATGAGCCTGCAGGAAGTGAACCACATGGGGGAGGAGGATGTCTTCCTTGTAACGCACAGCGTTGAAAATGCCTGCAATGACAACAAGCTCAGTCCGATAATGCTGTGACACATCGCCCCAGACCATGACGGACCCTCCACTTCCAAATCGATCCCGCTCCAGAGTACAGGCCTCGGTGTAACCCTCATTCGTTCAACGATAAATGTGAATCCGACCATCACCCCTGGAGAGACAAAACCACGAATCGTCAGTGAAGAGCACTTTTTGCCTGTCCTGTCTGGTCCAGCGACGACTTTGCCAGTAATGTCTGTTGAGCACCTGCTTTACAACAGACCTACAAGCCCTCAGTCCAGCCTCTCTCAGCCTATTGTGGTCAGTCTGAGCACTGATGGAGGGATTGTGCGTTCCTGGTGTAACTCGGGCAGTTGTTGCCATCCTGTACCTGTCCCGCAGGTGTGATGTTCGGATGTACCGATTCTGTGCAGGTGTTGTTACACCTGTCCATCCTGTCTCCCTGTAGCGCTGTCTTAGGCATCTCACAGTACGGACATTGCAATTTATTGCCCTGGCTACATCTGTCGTCCTCATGCCTCCTCGCAGCATGCCAAAGGCACGTTCACGCAGATGAGCAGGAACCCAGGGCATCTTTCTTTTGGTGTTTTTCCAGAGTTGGTAGATAGGCCTCTTTAGTGTCCTAAGTTTTCATAACTGTGACCTTACTGTCTGTAAGCTATTAGTGTCTTAACAACCATTCCACAGGTGCATGTTCATTAATTGCATGGGTAACAGTGTTATAACCCTTTACAACGAAGATCCGTGAAGTTATTTGGCTTTTTACGAATTATCTTTGAAAGACAGGGTCCTGAAAAATGGACATTTCTTTTTTTTGCTGAGTTAAAAATATATAAATATATGCTGGGAGAGCTAGACCTCTTTTTATTTTGTGTTCCCCTTTGTGGTTTTCTCCACATTTATTTTCACTCCCTAACATAAATTGGTGTGGGTTTTCTTTTCTCTTGATTTGCATGTTATCAGGCAAGTCTAGTGGGCTTCCATGGTGGGTGTTTAAGACCCTACTCAAGTTTTCTTAGCCAGAACCAAGTCAGTAGGCACCCCCATGGATGCTTCTCTCACACACACACACACACACACACACACACACACACACACACACACACACACACACACACACACACACACACACACACACACACACACACACACACACACACACACACACACACACAACTTATATAAATACATACAAATAAAAATATATTTTCCTTTATTATTTCCCACAAACCCTACCACCCTTCCCCTAATTGGAGTCAACTAATAAACAACAACACTTAGGCTTCTACTTCCAGCTTATATACACTAGATACATTTTACAGACGCAATCTATTTTTCAAAAGTTATATTTTGTTTGTTTTTAGTCCTGGCCATCCTCTAACCTCAACCTTTCCCATCTATTTCTGATGTCCATCCAGCTTTATTTCTATTTGCCATATATTTTTAACAGTGCTATTTCACAAAAGTTCTGAACCTATATACGTTTTACGGACACAGTATGTTTTACATGAGTTATCTTGTTGTTATTAGTCCCACCCTTCAGCTCCATTCAACCCCTCCCATCTATCTCTTAACACCATCCATATTGGATTTCTATTTGCCATTTTCAACTGTGCTGCGATGCTTCACAAAAGTTTGGAACATTTCTATTCTCATAGTTTCTACAGATTGTAAATGAAAGATAAACATGTTTGCTAAAATGATTATTATATTATTAATCGATTGACTATGACTTTTCAAATCACCAAGTATTGCTAGCCGCTCTTAAATAGCACCTGTGCCAGCACTGGTGAAACTAACTACTGACTAGCGAGGCGACAGGTGCAACACATCCTGACCAACGAGGATGATTCCAATCAGGGAAAACCACATGCAAACAGAACCAAACTCATGTCAAAAATGAAATAGAGCAAAACCCCAAAACCTATAACAATCTTAAAGAACTTTTTAAGAGGCCCCAGACTTTTATGTCAGGACACATGGTTCTCGTCTCAGGTGGTTGGTGCTCAGTTCACAGAAATGCTTTCCACTTCATTCCAGGGGTGCATCCCGAATGGCACCCAATTCCCTATATAGTGCACAACTTTTGAAAGGGAATAGGGTGCCATTTAGGACACAGCCCAGGTCGTTTGATGGAGGCGTGTGCGACTCTCTTGACAGATGTGTCGGGTTATTCGCCAGTAAATCACAGGAGAAGAAGAGCCCGTCAACATTTCACCCTGAGACTCTGGTGCTGCCATTAAACTAGCCCTGTTTTGTCTGCTGGAGCCTCGCAATCCAACCCCCCCCCACCTCCTCTTCTTTTATGAATGGAAAGAGTGGAACCATCAAGACCTTTCACTACACAAGGACATGAGGAGGGTTTAGGGGTTTATATATTCCCCTGGAATACGTGACAGGCATTAAGGTCTTATGGAGAAGTAAATAATAGCCTTGTTGGTGTCTATGCAACTAATTCAATCACTTTTTGACAACATCTCTTTTGATTTAAACAAAACTTCCCATACATGTTTGCCCATGGAATAAGTCACTTTTTGGACTGGAATGACAAAACATTCAGGAGATAAGGTGCTCAAATTGAACCATTTTGTATACCCCACCACAGCAGTTTGCCAAAAGAAATGAAAAGACTCTCAGACCATGAGAAACAAGATTCTCTGGTCCAATAAAACCAAAGATTGAATTATTTGGCATGAGTGCCAAGCGTCACACCTGGAGGAAACCTGGCACCATCCCGAAGGTGAAGCATGGTGGTGGCAGCATCATGGTGTGGGGATGTTTTTCAGTAGCAAGGACTGGGAGACTAGTTAGGATCAAGGGAAAGATGAATGAAGCAAAGTACAGGGAGATCCTTGATGAAAACCTGCACCAAAGCGCTCAGGACCTCAGACTGGGGCGAAGGTTCACCTTCCAACAGGACAACAACCCTAAGCACACAGCCAAGACAACACAGGAATGGCTTCGGGACAAGTCTCAATGTCCTCGAGTGGCCCAGCCAGAGCCCAAACTTGAACCTGATCTAACATCTCTAGAGAGACCTGAAAATGGCTGCGCAGTGACACTCCCCATCCAACCTGACAGAGCTTGAGAGAATCTGCAGAGGAACAGGAGAAACTCACCAAATTCAGGTGTGCCAAGCTTGTAGTATCATACCCAAGAACACTCGAAGCCGTAATCGCTGCTTCAACAAAGTACTGGGTAAAGAGTCTGAATACTAATGTAAATACAATATAATTTTTTGAGCAAACATTTCTAAAAACTTGTTTTTGCTTTGTTATTATAGGGTATTGTGTGTAGATTGATGAGAAAAAAAACAAATGAATCCATTTTAGCATTATGGTGTAACAACAAAATGTGGAAAAAGTCAAGGGGTCTGAAAACACTGTATGCACTGCACTGTATGTTGTAGCTTAGACCCTACTTAATCTGAGGCTTTTTTGTCGTGCCTGCCATTGGTTGCGACACATACTCTTGAATACAATGTGGGCATGATTTCAATCATAGAATTTGACCTATTGTAATTTTAACTTCTAATTACTACCACAAAGATGCATGCCGGTCCACCCACCATCCAATGTCAAATTAAATGTTCATGTCTATTCTACTATCAACCTTTCCATTATTTTAATAGGTTTCCTATGGAGGTTTGACAGTATAATTAAAACTGATATTGTAACGGTTTTCGTCTGGTGATGGAGAAGATGACCACGGTGCAACGTGGTAAGTGTTCTTCATATTTTAATTGAACAAACTGAACACTACACAACATAATAACGAAGAGAAAACGAAACAGTTGCCAGGTGAACAGACACTAAACAGACATTAACCACCCATAAACAAGAGTGGGAAAACAGGCTACCAAAGTATGGTTCTCAATCAGAGACAATGATTGACAGCTGAACCATACCAGGCCAAACACATAGAAATACCCAACATAGAACAAAAACATCGAATGCCCACCCCAACTCACGCCCTGACCAACCTAAAATAGAAACATACAAAAGGTCAGGACGTGACAGATATTCCCATTCAAGTTAACATTCTCTGATGTGTGGACTTCCAAACGTCCTTGTGGTATCATTTGAAGGTGAAAATGTAAATGTTATTCCCATTTTAGTCCATTTATCAGCCAAAGCATGACACCCAACCTGTATTCCTTTCCAATGATGAAGACATGGATGCCTCATGGTATGGTGGGGTATGCAAAATGGTTCAACTTTGAGCACCTTTATCTCTTGAATATTTTGACACTGAGTGAGCACTTCTACATTGGGCAAATACACTGAACAAAAATATAAACGCAACATGTAAAGTGCCATGTTTCAAAGATTCCTGAAGTGTTTCATACGCACAAAAATCGTATTTCTCTCAAATGCTGTTCACAAATTTGTTTACATTCCTGTTAGTGAACTTTTCTCCTTTGCCAAGACAATCCATCCACCTGTATGATGTGGCATATCAAGAAGCTGATTAAACAGCATGATCATTAGAGGTACACTTTGAGCATGTTTGGGATGCTCTAGATCGAGGTGTACGACAGAATGTTCCAGCTCCCGTCAATATCCTGCAATTTCGCTGCATGAGGCAAACGGTGGTCACACCAGGTACTGACTGACTGGTTTTCTGATTTACACCCCTACTTAAAAAAAGGTATCTTTGACAAACAGATGCATGTTTGTGTGAGAGTGAGTGAGAGAGTGAGTGTGAGTGAGAGAGTGAGAGTGAGAGAGTGAGAGAGAGAGATTGAAGGTGTGTGTTGTGTGTGAGTGAGCACACACGTACGTGCCTATCTTGGGTGAAGTCTCCAAATGTCAGGAACACTTGAGCTCACAGAGACAGAGAGAAGAGACAGAAAAGAGAAGAGACAGACCAGAGAAGAGAGAGACAGACCAGTGGAGAGACAGACCAGAGAAGACAGAGAAGAGACAGAGACAGACCAGAGAAGAGACAGACCAGAGAAGAGACAGACCAGAGAAGAGACAAACAGACCAGAGAAGAGACAGAAGAGACAGACCAGAGAAGAGACAGAAGAGACAGACCAGAGAAGAGACAGAAGAGATAGACCAGAGAAGAGACAGACCAGAGAAGAGACAGACAAGAGAAGAGACAGACAAGAGAAGAGACAGACAAGAGAAGAGACAGAAGAGACAGACCAGAGAAGAGACAGAAGAGACAGACAAGAGAAGAGACAGAAGAGACAGACAAGAGAAGAGACAGACAAGAGAAGAGACAGACAAGAGAAGAGACAGAAGAGACAGACCAGGGAAGAGACAGACAAGAGAAGAGACAGAAGAGACAGACCAGAGAAGAGACAGACAAGAGAAGAGACAGACAAGAGAAGAGACAGACAAGAGAAGAGACAGACAAGAGAAGAGACAGAAGAGACAGACCAGAGAAGAGAGAGACAAGAGAAGAGACAGAAGAGACAGACCAGAGATGAGAGAGACAAGAGAAGAGACAGACCAGGGAAGAGAAGAGACAGACCAGGGAAGAGAAGAGACAGACCAGAGAAGAGACAGACAGACCAGAGAAGAGACAGACAGACCAGAGAAGAGACAGACAGACCAGAGAAGAGACAGACAAGAGAAGAGACAGATCAGAGAAGAGACAGAAGAGACAGACCAGGGAAGAGACAGACAAGAGAAGAGACAGAAGAGACAGACCAGAGAAGAGACAGACCAGAGAAGAGACAGAAGAGATAGACCAGAGAAGAGACAGACAAGAGAAGAGACAGACAAGAGAAGAGACAGACAAGAGAAGAGACAGACCAGAGAAGAGACAGACAAGAGAAGAGACAGAAGAGACAGACCAGAGAAGAGAGAGACAAGAGAAGAGACAGACCAGGGAAGAGAAGAGACAGACAAGGGAAGAGAAGAGACAGACCAGGGAAGAGAAGAGACAGACCAGAGAAGAGACAGACCAGAGAAGAGACAGACCAGAGAAGAGACAGACAGACCAGAGAAGAGACAGACAAGAGAAGAGACAGACCAGAGAAGAGACAGACCAGAGAAGAGACAGACCAGAGAAGAGACAGACCAGAGAAGAGACAGACCACAGAAGAGACAGACCACAGAAGAGACAGACCACAGAAGAGACAGACCAGAGAAGAGACAGACCAGAGAAGAGACAGACAGACCAGAGAAGAGACAGAAGAGACAGACCAGAGAAGAGACAGAAGAGACAGACCAGAGAAGAGACAGAAGAGACAGACCAGAGAAGAGACAGACCAGAGAAGAGACAGACCAGAGAAGAGACAGACAAGAGAAGAGACAGACCAGAGAAGAGACAGACCAGAGAAGAGACAGACCAGAGAAGAGACAGACCAGAGAAGAGACAGACAGACCAGAGAAGAGACAGAAGAGACAGACCAGAGAAGAGAGAGACAAGAGAAGAGACAGAAGAGACAGACCAGAGATGAGAGAGACAAGAGAAGAGACAGACCAGGGAAGAGAAGAGACAGACCAGAGAAGAGACAGACAAGAGAAGAGACAGACAGACCAGAGAAGAGACAGACAGACCAGAGAAGAGACAGACAGACCAGAGAAGAGACAGACCAGAGAAGAGACAGACCAGAGAAGAGACAGACAAGAGAAGAGACAGAAGAGACAGACCAGAGAAGAGACAGACCAGAGAAGAGACAGAAGAGATAGACCAGAGAAGAGACAGACAAGAGAAGAGACAGACAAGAGAAGAGACAGACAAGAGAAGAGACAGACAAGAGAAGAGACAGACCAGAGAAGAGACAGACAAGAGAAGAGACAGAAGAGACAGACCAGAGAAGAGAGAGACAAGAGAAGAGACAGACCAGGGAAGAGAAGAGACAGACCAGGGAAGAGAAGAGACAGACCAGGGAAGAGACAGACAGACCAGAGAAGAGACAGACAGACCAGAGAAGAGACAGACAGACCAGAGAAGAGACAGACAGACCAGAGAAGAGACAGACAGACCAGAGAAGAGACAGACAGACCAGAGAAGAGACAGACCAGAGAAGAGACAGACCAGAGAAGAGACAGACCAGAGAAGAGACAGACCAGAGAAGAGACAGACAGACCAGAGAAGAGACAGAAGAGACAGACCAGAGAAGAGACAGAAGAGACAGACCAGAGAAGAGACAGAAGAGACAGACCAGAGAAGAGACAGAAGAGACAGACCAGAGAAGAGACAGACCAGAGAAGAGACAGACAAGAGAAGAGACAGACCAGAGAAGAGACAGACCAGAGAAGAGACAGACAAGAGAAGAGACAGACAGACCAGAGAAGAGACAGAAGAGACAGACCAGAGAAGAGAAGAGACAGAAGAGACAGACCAGAGAAGAGACAGAAGAGACAGACCAGAGAAGAGACAGAAGAGACAGACCAGAGAAGAGACAGAAGAGACAGACCAGAGAAGAGACAGACCAGAGAAGAGACAGACCAGAGAAGAGACAGACCAGAGAAGAGACAGACAAGAGAAGAGACAGAAGAGACAGACCAGAGAAGAGAGAGACAAGAGAAGAGACAGAAGAGACAGACCAGAGAAGAGACAGAAGAGACAGACCAGAGAAGAGACAGAAGAGACAGACCAGAGAAGAGACAGACCAGAGAAGAGACAGACCAGAGAAGAGACAGACAAGAGAAGAGACAGACAAGAGAAGAGACAGACAAGAGAAGAGACAGACCAGAGAAGAGACAGACCAGAGAAGAGACAGAAGACAGACCAGAGAAGAGACAGACAGACCAGAGAAGAGACAGAAGAGACAGACCAGAGAAGAGAAGAGACAGAAGAGACAGACCAGAGAAGAGACAGAAGAGACAGACCAGAGAAGAGACAGAAGAGACAGACCAGAGAAGAGACAGACCAGACCAGAGAAGACAGACAAGAGAGAAGACAGACAAGAGACAGACAAGAGAAGAGACAAGAGAAGAGACAGACAAGAGAGGGAGAAGAGAGTGAGAAGAGACAGGAGAGCGAGACAGAGAGACACGACAAAAGATAACAGGAAAAGGAAGAGAAGAGAGAGATATGAACCGCATTCAGTGCACTGTAACTCACCACACCTACTTTTAGGTTTTCAATCTGGCGTTCAGTCTGAGCGTGTACCAACCCGACAGTGGCCTGAAGAGACCTCCAAAGATTGTTTTGATTCCCAATTAGAGTCGGTGGTAATGGATTTAACTACACACAGCACATGGTTCCAGTTTGTTTGGGTAATTTTCTGGATAGACTGGTGTTCGTATTGAGTTGCACAGTCTTGGCCGGCGACTTAATTTTCCTTCAGAGCGTTGGTTTTGTGGCCTCTAATTGAGTCTTGTATCTGTACAGGATATAACTCTAGTTATCAATAAAAAAAAATGATAATCATTGTAATCAAAATCCGCCTGTCAGGAAGCATACGCTTGGAACAGGTTTGACAAGGATAACAATTGAAATAAGGAAAGTTAAGGATGCTGCCCAAATAGTTGTAATTCCTCAAGTTCAAACTCTCGGTATATTAACAACTCAATAAGGCAATACAATACAATAACTGTGTTACCTCAATACCAACAACAATGGTTTCAACTGCACAGGAGTCTGGCTGAGCGGTAGTGCATCTGACTCAGGCCCACATGGTGCCAGGACAATAATCTCTCCCTCAAAATCAGCAAGACGCCATGCATTGAAAGGTGCTGATCATGGACTACAGGAAACAGCAGGGGGAGCATACCCCCATCCACACCGAAGGGGCTGTAGTGGAGTTGGTGGAGAGCTTCAAGTTCCCGGTGTCCACATCACAGAGGACTTAACGTGGTCCACACACACCAGCGCAGTCCTGAAGAGGGCACAGCAGCGTCATTTCTCGCTCAGGAGGCTGAAGAAATTTGGCATGGGCCCTCTGATCCTCCAGAAGTTCTATAACTGCACCATTGAGAGCATCTTGACTGGCTGCATCATCGCCTGGTATGGCAACCTGCACCACCCTCAACCGCAAGGGGTGGTGCAGACGACCCACTACATTACTGGGACCGAGCTCCCTGCCATCCAGGACCTTTATACCAGGCCCAGAGAATTGACAAAGACTTCAGCTACCCAAGCCATGGCATGTTCTCTGTGCTACTGTCAGGCAGGTGGTACTGAGTATCAGGTCTCGGACTGAAATTCTCCCAGACAGCTGCTATCCCAAAGCAATTAGACTGTTGAGTAGCTAATCAATGGCCACCGGACTATCTTACCTGTATAGACTACACAATACAAACTCAGCAAAAAAAGAAATGTCCTCTCACTGTCAACTATGTTTATTTTGAGCAAACTTAACATGTGTAAATATTTGTATGAACATAACAAGATTCAACAACTGAGACATAAACTGAACAAGTTCCACAGACATGTGACTAACATAAATGGAATTATGTGTCTCTGAACGAAGGGGGAGTCAAATCTAAAGTAACAGTCCATGTCTGGTGTGGCCACCAGCTGCATTAAGTACGGCAGTGCATCTCCTCCTCATGGACTGCACCAGATTTGTATTATTGACTGTACTTTTGTTGTTTATCCCCTGTGTAACTCTGTTATTTGTGTCGCACTGCTTGCTTTATCTTGGCCAGGTCGCAGTTGTAAGTGGAAACTTGTTCTCACATGGTTAAATAAAAGGTGAAATTAATTTGTAATTAAAAAAATATTATTTGTTTAAAATTTCAGTTCTTGCTGTTAACCCACTCTTCCACCAAGGCATCTGCAACTTCCCAGACATTTCTGGAGGGAATGGCCCTAGCCCTCACCCTCTGATCCAACAGGACCCAGACGTGCTCAATGGGATTGAGATCAGGGCTCTTCGCTGGCCATAGCAGAACACTGACATACCTGTCTTGCAGGAAATCACACACAGAACGAGCAGTATGACTGGTGGCATTGTCATGCTGGAGGGTCATGTCAGTATGAGCCTGCAGGAAGGGTACCACATGAGGGAGGAGGATGTATTTCCTTGTAACGCACAGCGTTGAGATTGACAACAAGCTCAGTCCGATGATGCTGTGACACACCGCCCTAGACCATGACAAACCCTCCACCTCCAAATCGATCCCGCTCCATAGTACAGGCATCGGTGTAACGATCATTCCTTCGACGATAAACGCGAATCACCCCTGGTGAGACAAAACCGTAACTCGTCAGTGAAGAGCACTTTTTGCCAGTCCTGTCTGGTCCAGCGATGGTGGGTTTGTGTCCATAAGCGATGTTATTGCCGGTGCTGTCTGGTGAGGACCTGCCTTACAAGCCTCTCTAAGCCTATTGGGGACAATCTGAACACTGATGGAGGGATTGTGCGTTCCTGGTGCAACTCGGGCAGTTGTTGTTGCCATCCAGTACATGTCCCGCAGGTGTGATGTTCGGATGTACCGATTCTGTGCAGGTGTTGTTACACGTGGTCTGCCACTGCGAGGACGATCAGCTGTCCGTCCTGTCTCTCTGTAGCGCTGTCTTAGGCGTCTCACAGTACGGACATTGCAATTTATTGCTCTGGCCACATCTGCAGTCCTCATGCCTCCTTGCAACATGCCTAAGGCACGTTCACGCAGATGAGCAGGGAACCCTGGGCATCTTTCTTTTGGTGTTTTTCAGAGTCGGTAGAAAGGGCTCTTTAGTGTCCTAGCTTTTCATAACTGTGACCTTAATTGCCTACCGTCTGTAAGCTGTTAGTGTCTTAACGACCATTCCACAGGTGCATGTTAAATAATTGTTTATTGAACAAGCATGGGAAACAGTGTTTAAACCCTCTTCAAGGAAGATTTGTGAAGTTATTTGCATTTTTATTAATTATCTTTGAAAGACAGGGTCCTGAAAAAGGGCCGTTTCTTATTTTTGCTGAGTTTATACAAAAGTATGTGGACACCCCTTCAAATTAGTGGATTTGGCTACTTCAGCCACACCCATTGCTGACTGGTGTAGATTTTTTTTAACACAGCCATGCAATCTCCATAGACAAACATTGGCAGTAGAATAGCCCTACTGAAAAGTTCAGTGACATTCAATGTGGCACCATCATAGGATGCCATCTTTCCAACAAGTCAGTCCGTCAAATTTCTGCCCTGCTACAGCTGCCCTGGTCAACTGTAAGTGCTGTTATTGTGATTTGGAAACGTCTAGTAGGAGCAACAACAGCTCAGCCGCAAAGTGGTAGACCACACAAGCTCACAGAATGGGACCGGCAAGGGCTGAAGCGTGTAGCGTGAAAAATAATCTGTCCTCGGGTAGCAACACCCACTACTGAGTTCCAAACTGCCTCTGGAAGCAACGTCAGCACAAGAACTGTTCATTAGGTGCTTCATGAAATGGGTTTCCATGGCCGAGCAGCCGCACACAAGCCTAAGATCACCATGCGCAATGCCAGCCGAGGCTGGAGTGTTGTAAAGCTCGCCGACATTGGACTCTAGAGCAGTGGAAACGCATTCTCTGGAGTGATGAAACACACTTCACCATCTGGCAGTTTGATTGACGAATCTGGGTTTGGCGAATGCCAGGAGAATGCTACCTGCCCCAATGCATAGTGCCGACTGTAAAGTTTGGTGGAGGAAAAATAATGGTCTGGGGATGTTTTTCATGGTTCAGGCTCCATAGTTCCAGTGAAGGCAAATCTTAACACTACAGCATACAAAGACATTCTAGACGATTCTGTGCTTCCAACTTCGTGACAGCAGTTTGGGGAAGGCCCTTTCCTGTTTCAGCATGACAATGCCCCCGTGCAAAAAGCGTTGTCCATACAGAATTGGTTTGCCTGACCTCACTAATGCTCTTTCGGCTGAATGGAATCAAGTCCCTGCAGCAGTGTTCCAACATCTAGTGGAAAGCCTTCCCAGAAGAGTGGAGGCTGTTATAGCAGCAAAGGAGGGAGCAATTCCATATTAATGCCCATGATTTCTGAACGAGATGTTTTATTTATCGAACTGCATCGTTGCAAAAGAGCTTTCAAGTAAGCATTTCACTGTAAAGCCTACACCATTTGTAGTGGGCTCATGCGATGCGAAAACGTTCCTCAAAGTCTAGCCTATAGGAATGTTGGGCCAGCAAGATCAAATCCCTGAGCCGACAAGGTAAAAATCTGTCTTTCTGCCCTTCAGCAAGGCAGTTAACCCCCAACAACAACTGCTCTGCGGACGTCGATGATGTGGATGTCGATTAAGGCAGCCTCTGCACCTCTCTGATTCAAAAGGGTTGGGTTAAATGCATTCAGTTGTGCGACTGACTAGGTATATCCCCTTTCATTTGACTTCATATACCAGTGTCCTAGTTCGTCCAGATGTTTGCAGGGGGCAGGTAATATCAAGTGAACAGGAAACGCATGTCAAACTCCTCAAGACATATGGAACATTATTCAGACTGAAGTGGTCTCCTATGCACTGTCATCTCTCAAGTTTATGTTAAAGGTGTGTGTATCATCCATTCCAATCACCTATATCCTTTTCCACATGCTCCCTTAACCACCCTCTCTTGTGTGTGTGTGTGTGTGTGTGTGTGTGTGTGTGTGTGTGTGTGTGTGTGTGTGTGTGTGTGTGTGTGTGTGTGTGTGTGTGAATGGATACATGCATATAATTTTTTTGTCTTTGAATGTGTGTGTCCCGTGTGTGCGTGCGTCCCTGCGTGCGCCCATGTGTATATTTGTTTGTTTGTGTGTGTATATGAGTGTGTGTGTCAGCGTCCCCCTCAAGTGTGTACCTGTAGCCTTTCCCACCAGGTGTCTCGGATAATGTCCCTCCTCTCTGGGACCAGCTTGTACTGGATGACCTCTTCCAGCTCCGACAGCATCTGACACGACACCATGGCCTGAACAACAACAGCAACACTCAATCACTGTACAGCACCCCCTCCTCTGGTAGCACTTCCTTTCAAGGCACTACATAAGGACAACATTACTCATTCATAAGCTGCTCATATTTAATGGAGAACCACAGGTTGGTGTGACGTGATGCAGGAACATGAATGCTGTCATAATGGCATAAGTATTAATTAATGGATTTGAGTGTATATGTAGTACTTTTCCCACCAGGTGCTCAAAGTTTATTTACAGTAAATACATTGTTTCCAGTAAATGCATAATTGTAGGGCTACCTGACTAAACAAATGTTTACTTTAGTCTTTTATCTGTATGTGGTGGAATATTACAAATATTACCAAGATTTATTACCGGCAGTTAAAATGGACGCAAATTGACCATAAAGTTATATGGGCAAATGTTCCTGTGAAACATAATACTGATAATAATAATTTGGTCGGTGCTTATATTTGTCCTCATTAGTAGAGTGATGTTCTTACCCCATATGCTCTGCTGTAACTCTCTCCAGCCATGGCTGTCAGCTCCGCATCCAATAGATCTCTGGCCTTGTCGATACACTGGAATAACACACACGTTTGTACACACGCACACAAACACACACAAAAATGACTTTCTGGTTACCAACTGGGAAATGGAAAGCTTCATACAGAAAGCAAAGTAAAGTCACAGACAGTATTAAACTTAAAGCAAATAAAAGTGAAGGATCAATCGGTGAGGTTGATAGGTGAACATATGTCATCCACATGTCTGCTTCTCAGCCTCTCTCTCTTTCCCTCTCCATCACTCCCACCCTACAGTAAGAATAAGGAGTCAAATGGGACCATTTCCTTAGTAAAGACAAGGGACTCGAACTCAGAACATCTTGTGAGGGTTAGGGTTAACCATCCCCAAATGGCACCCTATTCCCTTCATGGTGCACTACTTGTGAGCAGAGCCTCATGTACAGCATATAGAAAATAGGATGCAATTTGAGCTTCAGACGTAGAATAGACTCTAGTTCCCCAAATCACTCCAACCCATACTTGTGTCAACTCTGGGCACTTCTACCCAGACAAAACCAATGGGTTTGGACTTAACCCAATTCATACAACAACCAGCCTCTTAGGGGTGGGGGGTATACCGTGTTTTACTATATACATTGGCATTTATGGCCTATATACATTGGCATGCACGGACTGGTTTGGGTTTTTACTTTACCTTCTATAATGGTATTTGAATGTTTGGTTTGTTAAATGTGATAAGCCGTGTGTAATGTCCATTTCTACTCCGCTACTTGAGCTTTCCGCGCCGCTTTCCACACAGACCTAGTCCCACCTCGTCACTCAAGGAGCACATTTGTTGTTGCTTGACCACTAGACACTTTCGTTCAGTCTGCATGCTCAATGCAGCACATGCAAAAATGTTGATGACAACGATGTTGTTTCCACTTTGATCATAATAGAAATCCACAAGCGTTCTATAATTACAATATTAGTTTGTGTTTCTTACAGCTGCATACAGCTTGTTTGTATTTTCTTAAGTTAAGCTGAATGGTGTTAGCCTCTAATACTAATCGCTAGTTAGCTGGCTAGCTAAGCTAGCTAATAAAAGTACTGAGTCAGAGCAAACATAGCTAGCTTATACAGCGTGATACCAGTATGGTGAGGCTTAAATCAGCATGATGTTTGTGCAACAGTGACCGTCTTCTAAATCAAAGAGGAATAGGAGAAGCATGAATATGTTGGCTATATGAATAAAGATTTAATGTTGCCAAAGATTATAGGGTCCCCTGGGGAAACACTGACCACCACTTTGATTCCTACCCTGTCAGAATAACTTGTCCATGGCATTTTCATTCGTTGTCATGTCAAACACTATTCAAAGTGCCCACTATTATTTATATTCTAACTGTGGAATTATAACAAACATTCTATTTCCATGATTCCAAAAGTTCACCCAAGTGTTTTAATCAACATTTGGTTAAAAAATAAGTATATTTGCTAACACCATGGCACTGTGGAAATGATCTCAAATGAGTGCAGGAAATGCAGAAATTTATGGAAGTGCAGGAAATTATTTTAGGTTGAAGTTAAATTGAACAGTATAAAACAATCCGAATGGAGAAAGACCCATTGAAATAATGTGTAATATATGTGTTGACACCCTATGTTCACGCACTACTCATAAAGCAAATTTAGAACATTCATTAATCAAAATCATACACCAGTGAGTCATGGAATAGTACACCAGTGAGTCATGGAATAGTACACCAGTGAGTCATGGAATAGCACACCAGTGAGTCATGGAATAGCACACCAGTGAGTCATGGAATAGTACACCAGTGAGTCATGGAATAGCACACCAGTGAGTCATGGAATAGCACACCAGTGAGTCATGGAATAGTACACCAGTGAGTCATGGAATAGTACACCAGTGAGTCATGGAATAGTACACCAGTGAGTCATGGAATAGCACACCAGTGAGTCATGGAATAGTACACCAGTGAGTCATGGAATAGCACACCAGTGAGTCATGGAATAGTACACCAGTGAGTCATGGAATAGCACACCAGTGAGTCATGGAATAGCACACCAGTGAGTCATGGAATAGCACACCAGTGAGTCATGGAATAGCACACCAGTGAGTCATGGAATAGTACACCAGTGAGTCTTGGAATAGTACACCAGTGAGTCATGGAATAGTACACCAGTGAGTCATGGAATAGTACACCAGTGAGTCATGGAATAGCACACCAGTGAGTCATGGAATAGTACACCAGTGAGTCATGGAATAGTACACCAGTGAGTCATGGAATAGTACACCAGTGAGTCATGGAATAGTACACCAGTGAGTCATGGAATAGTACACCAGTGAGTCATGGAATAGCACACCAGTGAGTCATGGAATAGCACACCAGTGAGTCATGGAATAGTACACCAGTGAGTCATGGAATAGCACACCAGTGAGTCATGGAATAGCACACCAGTGAGTCATGGAATAGTACACCAGTGAGTCATGGAATAGTACACCAGTGAGTCATGGAATAGTACACCAGTGAGTCATGGAATAGTACACCAGTGAGTCATGGAATAGCACACCAGTGAGTCATGGAATAGCACACCAGTGAGTCATGGAATAGTACACCAGTGAGTCATGGAATAGCACACCAGTGAGTCATGGAATAGTACACCAGTGAGTCATGGAATAGCACACCAGTGAGTCATGGAATAGCACACCAGTGAGTCATGGAATAGCACACCAGTGAGTCATGGAATAGCACACCAGTGAGTCATGGAATAGTACACCAGTGAGTCATGGAATAGTACACCAGTGAGTCATGGAATAGTACACCAGTGAGTCATGGAATAGTACACCAGTGAGTCATGGAATAGTACACCAGTGAGTCATGGAATAGCACACCAGTGAGTCATGGAATAGTACACCAGTGAGTCATGGAATAGTACACCAGTGAGTCATGGAATAGTACACCAGTGAGTCATGGAATAGTACACCAGTGAGTCATGGAATAGTACACCAGTGAGTCATGGAATAGTACACCAGTGAGTCATGGAATAGCACACCAGTGAGTCATGGAATAGTACACCAGTGAGTCATGGAATAGTACACCAGTGAGTCATGGAATAGTACACCAGTGAGTCATGGAATAGTACACCAGTGAGTCATGGAATAGCACACCAGTGAGTCATGGAATAGCACACCAGTGAGTCATGGAATAGTACACCAGTGAGTCTTGGAATAGCACACCAGTGAGTCATGGAATAGCACACCAGTGAGTCATGGAATAGTACACCAGTGAGTCATGGAATAGCACACCAGTGAGTCATGGAATAGCACACCAGTGAGTCATGGAATAGTACACCAGTACACCCTATTTTGCCTTGTCAACACAGACACATTGAGTTACTTTGATTACGCCAGCCACCCGGCTTGTTAACACAAAATAAAGCAATTATGGGCAGTCAAATGAACTGCTGAGGACTTGCACTCAGTTATGTAATAGTCGTTGCCAAATCTCATTACTCTTCCACAAAGCATCCCTGCTACGTTTTGACTTGGTATTAAGTGGACATACAAAACATTCAGTGAGAGAGGGAGAGAGAGTAAGAGAAATAGAGAGAGCTGTATCAAACGAGTGACAAAGAAAACAAAGAGATCTTTTTGGAAGGCTGTATTCTGTATACAGTCATTACCCAGGGCTAGAGACAGATGAGGGAGGACAAGAGGCTTTTCCAACACAGCTGTTGCAGCATGCCTAGAAGCAATTATGGTTTGGGGGTGGGGGGGGGTTATTGCGTGCCAAAATGCCTGACAGGCATGCACAACATAGAGGTGGATGGATGGGCCCCTGAGATCAGGCCACAATGAGACTGGTTATTTAGCGACTTGAGTCAGCAATTAGTAATTTTACCTTAGCCAGTGGTATTCAAAGTCCTTTTTAGATATATACAGTACCAGTCAAAAGTTTAGACACACCTACTCATTCCAGGGATTTTCTTTATTTTGACTATTTTCTACACTGTAGAATAACAGTGGAGACATCAAAACTATGAAATAAAATATGAAATCATGTAGTAACCAAAAGTGTTGAACATAACTAAATATATTTTACATTTGAGATTCTTCAAAGTAGCCACCCTTGATGACAGCTTTGCACACTCTTGGCATTAATAAGCAAAGAGAAACGACAGTCCATTATTACTTTAAGACATGAAGGTCAGTCAATACAGAACATTTCAAGAACTTTGAAAGTTTCGTCAAGCGCAGTCGCAAAAATCATCAAGCTCTATGATGAAACTGGCTCTCATGAGGACTGCCACAGGAAAGGAAGACCCAGAGTTACCTCTGCTGCAGAGGATACGTTCATTAGAGTTACCAGCCTCAGAAATTGCAGCCCAAATAAATGCAGTAACAGACACATTTCAACATCAACTGTTCTGAGGAGACTGCGTGAATCAGTTCTTCATGGTCGAATTGCTGCAAAGAAACCACTCAATGAGGCGCCAGGGTAGCCTAGTGGTTAAAGTGTTGGGACTAGTAACCGAAAGGTTGCAAGTTCAAATCCCTGAGCTGACAAGGTACGAATCTGTCGTTCTGCCCCTGAACAGGCATAAGAATTTGTTCTTAACTGACTTGCCTAGTTAAATAAAGGTAAAATAAAAATAAATTAAAAAAGGACACCAATAAGAAGAAGAGACTTGCTTGGGCCAAGAAACACGAGCAATGGACATTAGACTGGTGGAAAACTGTCCTTTGGTCTGATGAGTCCAAATTTGAGATTTTTTTTGTGAGACGCAGAGAAGGTGAACAGATGATCTCCACGTGTGGTTCCCAATTGTGCTTTGCTGGTGACACTGTCAGTGATTTATTTAGAATTCAAGGCACACTTAACCAGCATGGCTACCACAGCATTCTGCAGTGATATGCCATCCCATTGGTTTGTGCTTAGTGGGACTATCATTTGTTTTTCAACAGGACAATGACCCTCCAGGCTGTAAGGGCTACTTGGCCAAGGAGAGTGACGGTGCATCCGATAACCTGGCCTCAACAATCACCCGACCTCAACCCAACTGAGATGGTTTGAGATGAGTTGGACCGCAGAGTGAAGGGAAAGCAAGACTGTTGGAAAAGCATTCCAGGTGAAGCTGGTTGAGAGAATACCAAGAGTGTGTAAAGCTGTTATCAAGGCATAGGGTGGCTACTTTGTTTTGAGAATGACACAAATATTAATTTCCAAAGTCTGCTGCCTCAGTTTGTATGATGGCAATTTGCATATACTTAAGAATTTTATGAAGAGTGATCAGATGAATTGCAATTAATTGCAAAGTCCCTCTTTGCCATGCAAATTAACTGAATCCCCCCAAAACATTTCCACTGTATTTCAGCCCTGCCACAAAAGGACCAGCTGACATAATGTCAGTGATTCTCTCGTTAACACAGGTGTGAGTGTTGACGAGGACAAGGCTGGAGATCACTCTGTCATGCTGTTTGAGTTCGAATAACAGACTGGAAGCTTCAAAAGGAGGGTGGTGCTTGGAATTATTGTTCTTCCTCTGTCAACCATGGTTACCTGCCAGGAAACACGTGCCGTCATCATTGCTTTGCACAAAAAGGGCTTCACAGGCAAGGATATTGCTGCCAGTAAGATTGCACCTAAATCAACCATTTAATGGATCATCAATAACTTCAAAGAGAGCGGTTCAATTGTTGTGAAGAAGGATTCAGGGCGCCCAAGAAAGTCCAGCAAGCGCCAGGCAGTCTCCTAAAGTTGATTCAGCTGCGGGATCGGGGCACCACCAGTACAGAGCTTGCTCAGGAATGGCAGCAGGCAGGTGTGAGTGCATCTGCACATACATTGAGGCGAAGACTTTTGGAGGATGGCCTGGTGTCAAGAAGGGCAGCAAAGAAGCCACTTCTCTCCAGGAAAAACAGGGACAGACTGATATTCTGCAAAAGGTACAGGGATTGGACTGCTGAGGACTGGGGTAAAGTCATTTTCTCTGATGAATCCCCTTTCCGATTGTTTGGGGCATCTGAAAAAAAAGCTTGTCCGGAGAAGAAGAGGTGAGCGCTACCATCAGTCCTGTGTCATGCCAACAGTAAAGCATCCTGAGAACATTCATGTGTGGGGTTGCTTCTCAGCCAAGGGAATGGGCTCACTCACAATTTTGCCTAAGAACACAGCCATGAATAAAGAATGGTACCAACACATCCTCCAAGAGCAACTTCTCCCAACCATCCAGGAACAGTTTGGTGACGAACAATGCCTTTTCCAGCATGACGGAGCACCTTGCCACAAGGCAAAAGTTATAACTTAGTGGCTCGGGGAACAAAACATCGATATTTTGGGTCCATGGCCAGGAAACTCCTCAGACCTTAATCCCATTGAGAACTTGTGGTCAATTCTCAAGAGGCAGGTGGACAAACAAAAACCCACAAATTCTGACATACTCCAAGCATTGATTATGCAAGAATGGGCTGCCATCAGTCAGGATGTGGCCCAGAAGTTAACTGACCGCATGCCAGGGCGGATTGCAGAGGTCTTGAAAAAGAAGGGTCAACAGTGCAAATATTGACTCTTTGCATCAACTTCAAGTAATTGTCAATAAAAGCCTTTGACACTTATGAAATGCTTGTAATTATACTTCAGTATTCCATAGTACCAGCTGACAAAAATATCTAAAGACACTGAAGCAGCAAACTTTGTGAATATGAATATTTGTGTCATTCTCAAAACTTTTGGCCACGACTTTATATAAAAACGAGGAACAAAAATTATTGCATGGGACAATATACAAATGTGTTTGTGAAAGATAATTTGAGAAAAAAAAATGTTTTACATTTGTTTATTAGTTTCTTTTCATTTTGAGAAGAGATCAACATTTAATGAATTGGTTATTTGTTGACCTAAAAATCTATATTGACCAATTTGAAGGTTTGGTCATTAGATTTGGGGTGGGGTTGCAAGAAATGATTACCAAAAAAATGGGAAAAGATTGGGTCCCCGTTGAAAAAGTTTGAATACCGCTGCCTTAGATGTACTGTAATTTTAATGGTAGTGTGGCTATAGCATTGTATTCTTTATTCTGGAAAAACAGGTAGGGCCCGTGCCATGACAAATCAACAGGACCTGTTTTATCGATCATATGAAAGCCAGAAGACGAGGACAAGGAAAACCATTGTTTTAAGAGGAGTGCACCAGGCAGTTTCCAAATCATGTGACTTTCGGCGATATGGTCTGTGGTACACTCTACATGACCAAAAGTATGTGGACACCTGCTTGACGAACATCTCATTCCAAAATCCTGGGCATTAATATGGAGATGGTACCCCCTTGGCTGCTATAAAAGCCTCCACTCTTCTCGGAGGGCTTTCCAATAGATGTTGGAACATTGCTGCGGGGACTTGCTTCCATTCACCCACAAGAGAATTAGTGAGGTTGGGCGATTAGGCCTGGCTTTGCAGTCGGCCTTCTAATTCATGCAAAAGGTGTTCGATATGGTTGAGGTCAGGGCTCTGTGCAGGCCAGTCAAGTTCTTCCACACTGATCTCGATAAATAATTTCTGTATGGACCTCGCTTTGTGCACGGGGGCTTTGTCATGCCGAAACAGGAAAGGGTCTTCCTCAAACTGTTGCCACAATGTTGGAAGCACAGAAATGTCTAGAATGTCATTGAATGTAAACCACTCTGAAAGGACACCAATAATAAGAAGAGACTTGTTTGGGCCAAGAAACACGAGCAATGGACATTACACCGGTGGAAATCTGTCCTTTGGTCTGATGAGTCCAAATTTGAGATTTTTGGTTCCAACCGCAGAGTCTTTGTGACACGCAGAGTAGGTGAACGGATGATCTCCACTTGACATTGCTTCCAGAGGCAGTTAGGAACTTGGTAGTGAGTGTTGCAACCGAGGACAGGCAATTTTTACTCGCTATGCGCTTCAGCACTCGGCAGATCCGTTCTGTTGAGCTTGTGTGGCCTACCACTTCGCGGCTGAGCCGCTATTGCTTCTAGACGTTTCCACTTCACAGTAACAGCCCTATGACGGTGCCACGTTGAAAGTCACTAAGCTCTTCAATAAGACCATTCTGGTGCCAATGTTAATCTCTGGAGATTGCATGGCTGTGTGCTCAATTTTATTCACTTGTCAGCAACGGGTGTGGCTGAAATAGCCGAATCCACTAATATGAAGGGTGTCCACATACTTTTGTATATATCATGGCTATATTGGCGCTGTAAATGGTCGTTGTTAGGGAAAGCAATATTGTTGTCTAACGGGAACACTGTAGGAACAGACAAATAATTTCCGCTGATTTACAACATTGACGTATGACTTCTCAGGCAGATGCATGCTCTCAACCTCCCAGTACACATCACTACTACCCCAAGGAAAGTCGCAAAGTACAACCGTCTGTAATCGAAAGACTTAAGAGCAAGGATTACCAAGCATATCCGGAAGACAACTGAGCTCATGTTGACATTTAGGCTTTAACCCTTTCCCCATCTGGTTTTCATTCAGCCTCATTCAATGAGAACAGGCTCATCGTCAGATAATCACCCTTTTCCCTTTTCAGTGGCAGGAAACCTATTGGTCACACCTGGAGTTAATCAGAATTAGATGGGAGACAAAGGATCGGGGGGCACGCAGGGGTGAGTGTCTCTGGGTAAAAGAGTGACTGGCAGGATGGGTCTACAGAGGTAGGAGGAACACAGGTGTGCACCGAAGTCAGCGGTCGATCCAGACCATCCACTGTCATCGAGCCTGGATGGATCGACCCCCAGAGACCATGAGCTCATTGCAGACTCCATAGCTCATCCCACAAGGAAGCTCATCTTATGGGACAGACTTTGTTGATACCTTACTTCTTTATTTTGCTGCACGGTTTAAGTTACGATGATTTACGATTGGGAGTTACCTAATGATTCCACACCAAGGAAGTGCCACATGTTAAAATAAAAAGCTGTTGGATGTTTTATTCCTTCAATTTAAGGAAGAATTGAACAAATGGAATTCTTGTTGGAGCATTTGTGTGGTCATTGTTACATCTATAGTGAACAAAAATCTAAACGCAACATGTAAAGTGTTGGTCCCATGTTTCATGCAATTAAATAAAAGATGCCGGAAACTTTCCATATTCACGAAAAACGTATTTCTCTCAAATTTGTTTACATCCCTGTTCATTTCTCCTTTGCCAAGATAATTAAACAGGTGCACCTTGTGCTGGGGACAATAAAAAGCCACTCTAAAATGTGAAGTTTTGAAACACAACACGATGCCACAGATGTCTCAAGTTTTGAGGGAGGTGCAATTGGCATGCTGAGTGCTGGAATGTCCACCAGAGCTGTTGCCAGAGAATTGAATGTTAATTTCTCTACCATAAGCTGCATCCAATGTAGTTTTCGAGTATTTGGCAGTACGTCCAACCGGCCTCACAACCGCAGACCACGTGTATGGCGTCGTGTGGGCAGCCCCAAATCGCAAGGATCTGTACACAATTCCTGGAAGCTGAAAATGTCCCAGTTCTTCCATGGCCTGCATACTCACCAGACATGCTCACCATTGAGCATGTTTGGGATGTTCTGGATTTACGTGTACAACAACATTTTCCAGTTCCTGCCATATCCAGCAACTTTGCACAGCCACTGAAGAGGAGTGGAACAACATTCCAAAGGCCACAATCAACAACCTGATCAACTCTATGCGAAGGAGATGTGTCGCGCTGCATGAGGCAAATGGTGGTCACACCGGATACGGAATGGTTTTCTGATCCATGTCCCTAACCATTTTTTTTATCTGTATCTGTGACCAACAGATGCATATCTGTATTCCCAGCCATGTGAAATCCATAGATAAGGACCTAATGAATTTACTTTAATTGACTGACTTCCTTATATGAACTGTTACTCAGTAAAATCTTTGAAATTAATGCATTTATATTTTTGTTCAGTATATTTTGTACATTAATGGAAAAGGCTGTACATTTTTTTTTTTTTAACCTTTTTACACCTTGCTATGAAATCTGCAAAATTGCCTGGCCAGCATCATTTAGGAAAATGTAAAACCTACATGAAAAACTATCCTGGGTTCGCATATGCCAAGTATGTGTATCACTTACTATTACCCCCTCCTAAAGCAATGTTGCCTCTATTGACTTCAATTTAAACATATTGGCGTTTGATCACTTTCATGTTACTTTGCCAAGCATTTTAATAACTTTCTTTGCACCCTGTCTAGGGGAAACAATGGATGCTAATGTCTCTCACCTGCTGAGCCAATGAGAAGAGGTCCTGATGCAGAGCGAGCACGGCCCTGTAGAAGGCTCCATCGTGTGTGTCCCTGGGGATCATACATGTATACTCCTCCATGCTGTCCCAGTGGCCTACACACACACACACACACACACACACACACACACACACACACACACACACACACACACACACACACACACACACACACACACACACACACACACACACACACACACACACACACACACACACACACACACACAATGTGGATTTCGACTCGTCGTTACCACATATGTGATGTACAAATTGACTCGCATAGACGATGAAGGAGCATCATGCTCTCTCCCTCCGTGTAAAGACATTTGACTGCAACCACAGCGTACACACACACACACACTGTGTGGTTGTACCCTCACCACATGAAAGCCCAATGTGGTGTAATATAAAAATGTCTGTTTCCTCAAAACATGAATAAAAGTCTGAACCCAGTGAGTGCTAAGGGTTCAATTATAGCGACTTATTTATAAATGAATCAAGAAAAAACATAAATCATTATTATTATTATTTAAGGCTGTAATATGTAACTTTTTGGGCGACCCCGACCAAATTCACAAACATTTTAGTTATAGATATGTAATTCTAATTGAAAGTAAGTCTAAGAAGCGGCAGATCTGTTCTATGTGCACTATTTCTATGCTTCCCATACTTAAGTTTAATTTTTACGTCTTTTACTTTTGGGTTTTGTACACCACAGCTGATAACATTATTCAAACAGCTGAAAACACTATTTATTTGTTATGGAAAAGATATTTCACAGCGGTATATATGGTAAAATGATTCTCTCCACTAAACTTGCTTGTTTTGTCACAAATTGAAATTATGGCAAACTATTAGAATTTTAGCAACCAGGAAATGAATACTTATGTTTCTTCAGAGTGCAGTCAGTGTTTGGGCATTTATGGGGTGCATGGGGGCCAGTGGCTGAGTACTGTGTTGGGATACGGATCAGGTTCTAATGTAATGAAGCCATATGCTTCCTGGGCTCCATAAACAGTATGCGTGGTCTTGATCAGAAAATAGACTGGTGTAAGCTGAGGTATTTTTATCCACCATAGAACATTATGATATGGTTACTTATGTGTGGATGCATTCCCATCTGGATGGTCGAGCTGTCGCTGTTATCATTACGGCTTGGCTTCAGTTCCAGCCAGTCAAAGAAAATGGAAGCCCGCTTCCTGTATAGCGCTCCCAGAAGAGCTCTGTGGCAGAGGTTTGGCAAACAACATTGCATTCTGAAATGTGTCCACTGTTCTTATGTACCAATTGCTTTTTGAATGTATAGGCATCTGCATATTAAATTATGTCAATTTGTTGCTGGTCATTTGCACAATAACTGCTCTTTAGTATTTCAATACTCTAACCGGTCTCACCATTTACTGCATCTTATATCTGCTGTGTGGTTGTCACTGTTTTTAACGTTGTTTTTATTGTTGTAACCCTGACTTCACTACACAATTGGGACAATACAACTATTGATTGATTTGCTAGCTGTATTGAATTTCATCAATTACATTATTGTGACTTCAGTATATCAAATACAGGAAAATACAATCTGTACATGGTACCTTCATACACCGTTATCTATAAAAAGGGTCTGCTTTGGTCAAACCATTTTATAATAGGTTTGTAATAGTTATTGAATTTAATTATTAATGTAGTCATAAAGCAATATGATTGCTATAGTAATTTGAAGCATTTTGTAACAAGGCTGATGCAGGGTTGAGTGAGAGCTCTTACCTAGACCCCAGGCTGCAGCGGCTGCCATCCGTGCCATCTTGGCCTGCGTATCCTCAGTGACCAGAGTCCACTCCTCACAGCACTGCTGGTGCAACTGGCCCCTGTGCAATGAAAATCATTTTTAAAAATAGTGAATTCTTTGCTACATACTTTTGTTTGTGGACCCACTATATTTTTGGCGACTGAACCCTGATACGCACACACGCAAACACGCTTTAGGCAAAGTTAAGTGACAAAACATTTTAGAGGCCATCCTCTTGGCGACAGACACAAAATGTTGCTAATTTCCTGCAATTGTACACATTTTGTCATGGTGCTGAGAGAAAATGTGACGTTTTAAAGCAAATTTCCTGCAATTCCAGGAAAAGTTAGGCCATGTATTATATAATGTATAACATAATGTATAACATAATCAATGCCATAACAATTTTGGAATTTTAGATTCTAGATATGGTGATTGTTCGTTCTCAAAGATGATCTTATTAAAAAAGATATAGCTCCATTATCTTTTCTGTATACTTTATATCTGGTTTTAGTGGATTCATTTTACACCAATTTTGGGTTATTTTATTTTTACATATTTTTGGAAGTGGCGGCAACGATTTAGCAGCGGCGGCCCGTCGCTACTAAATTAATATAGGGGAAACACTGAAAGACAAGACTTGGCTAAGTGTCAAATGAAATGTAATCTTTACACTAGAATGTTTCCATTTTCCACCACCAAACCCCATTTGATTTGTTCATTGACCAGAAAAAGCCCGCGGAACTGGCACGGGATGAAAAGAGAAGGGGACAGAGCTGAATAATGGATGCTCAGCTTCACTGAGAACTTGGCTGAGTCTACCTTTTTTTATTCCCTGGTAAACATGATCCAGCCAGCCTGTGACCACGGTCCAGATCATATCAGATATCACTGTCAACAAACTAATACTAAATGTTCTCTTCGATTGGAACTCAACCGGGACAAAACGTACAACCAGTACCGCGTGTCTTCACCCTGCTCCATATGGGTGGAACCCTCAGCGCAGGCGCACGTTTGCAGGGGGAAGAACATTGGATGAGTGTGGCAACAGATTAGATGGGGTGAGTCAGACAGGTTTGTGTCTGGTAGATATGAAGTGTTTCCCAGCATAATGCATAATAATAGGGGGGTTAGAACACCACAAAGCCCCAGTGTGCTACAGCCCTGCGTGTCTCACTTGGCATAAAGCGCCGTTGTCAAGGGCATAACGGAAAGTGCTACGGCTATCGGATGACTCAGCAGCCAGTCACTCAACTCAATGGAGGTAGATTCCACCTGAAATTAATCTAAACATAAATAGAGGGAAATTGAAGACAGACATTATTACTTGGTACTTTGTTTTGGTATAGAGCGGAGTATGGGCACAAATGCCTGATCATTCATTTAGTCTGTGGTAACCTTGCCAAACAGTAAAGGAACATGGAAATAGAATAAAACTAGCAAAAAGCATGAATTGATGCCCACCCAAAAAAGCTGCAGAGGTGCTGACTAACGGTATAGTAAACTTATGAAAAATAAAGAACGTTGCACACTCTACTCCCGAGGATGGATAATACACCAACATTGCCTTCGTCAGGGTTTACCTTTAAAAAAAAAAAATGGAATAAACACTAAACACTGTATTGAGACAGACAGTCAGGCTATGCTTTGCATTGAATAGGCAATTGTGATCATCTTAAAAGTAGGTTGGAGCCCTTTTGGGTAACTTATTTACTTTGAATGAGCTGATGACGCGGACGCTACTCTACAGGGCTGTTTTGCTAGCACAGACTGGAATACGTTCCAGGATTCATCCAATGGCATTGAGGAGTATACCAACTCAGTCATCGGCTTCATCAATAAGTGCATCGACGACGTCGTCCCCACAGTGACCGTACGTACATATCCCAACCAGAAGCGATGGAGCTAAAAGCTGCCGGTTTCAGGGAGCGGGACACTAATCCAGACGCTTATAAGAAATCCAGCTATGCCCTCAGAAGATCAATCAAACAAGCAAAGCATCAATACAGGATTAAGATTGAATCCTACTACACCGGCTCTGACGCTCATCGGATGTGGCAGGGCTTGAAAACTATTACGGACTACAAAGGGAAACCCAGATGCGAGCTGCCCAGTGACGCAAGCCAACCAGACAAGCTGAATGCCTTTAATGCTCACAGATCCTCAAAATGTTCTACAGCCGCACCATCGAGAGCATCCTGACTGGTTGCATCACCGCCTGGTATAGCAACTGCTCGGCATCTGACCTTAAGGTGATACAGAGGGAAGCACATACGGCCCAGTACATCACTGGGGCCAACCTTCCTGCCATCCAGGACCTATATAATAGGCGGTGTCAGAAGAAAACCCATAAAATCATCAGACTTCAGTCACCCAAGTCATAGACTGTTTTCTCTGCTACCGCACGGCAAGCAGTACCGGAATGCCAAGTCTAGGACCAAAGGGCTCTTTAACAGCTTCTACCCCCAAGCCATAATAAGACTGCTGTACAATTAATCAAATGGCAACCAGACTATTTACATTGACCCCCCTCCATTTGTTTTGTACTCTGCTGCAACTCGCTGTTTATTATCTATGCATAGTCACTTCGCCCATACCTACACATACAAATTACCTCAACTAACCTGTACCCCTGCACACTGACTCGGTACCGGTACCCCTTGTATATGTTATTGTACTGTGTTACTTTTAATTATTTTTTACTTTAGTTTATATGACAAATATTTTCTTGACTCTTCTTGAACTGCACTCATGGTTAAGGGCTTGTAAGTAAGCATTTCACGGTAAGGTCTACACTCGTTGTATTCGGTGGATGTGACAAATAAAGTTGGATTAGACAAGTTAAATACAACCATATGGACCGACTCATCGCTCATGGGATTGTAGAACAAAGGGCTGCACTGTCACAGATGTGTACTCACTGTAGATACGCTTCTTTTACTTAGCTGGAAACAATGTATTCCCCCCAGACTGCTACCCTGAAGTAATGTGAAGTAATGACAGTCAACTGTTATGTAATTCTGTCCGTTTTCCCATTTCTCTCACTTGAATCATGTTCTTGTACAAAGAGAATATCATCAGGGGTATACAATGATGGCACAGCACAGACGGTTACACAAGCTAATCGTTGTCTGGTTAGCTTCACAAACTCCGGGACGGTCCACATTCTTTCAAACTGTTCTAACATTGTGCGATTTCCTTCCCAGCGGCTTTGCCCCTTGAAGGCATTTATACAGAAATGAAGTTGAATCACCTGTGGAGAGGGAGGGAGGGAAGGAAGGATGGAGGAGGGGAGAGCGAGTGAGAGAGCACAAGAAACAAAGAGAGGGAGAGAGAGAGAGAGCATGAGACAGACAGAAAGAAAGAGAGAACGTTCTTGTGTTCAATCTTGGAGCTGGCTGCCTGGAGCTGTGGTTGAGGGTTTCAGTGTACCGAACCAACAGGCCCAGTCACGAACTGGCCTGGACTGACTGTCCTCGCACACTTTCCTGTAATACTACCAGGCTCTCGTTAGAGGAAACTATTGACTTTTTCCCCCGTCGCTTCACGCCCAGTCATCAAAGAAGCCCAATGTCAGATTCCATTAGTACATACTGCAGGAGCGGTCGTGAGCAAGTACAAAGAGTCGGGGACGGGTCTGCTCCCGGCCAATCTTCTCTGTCACAGACCCTGTCCTTCTCCATTACACTCACAAGGAGTACACATCTCAAACGGCTATTTATTACTTCAATGAAGGCAACTTTTTGAAAAAGGTGAGCAAGACGGTGAGCAACACTCGCTCCAAAAAGGTTGTCTTCACAATCGTAACACGATATGACAGCTGTAATGTCACCTGAGATTACATTTTATCATGACAGAGCATTAAAGTTCCAGAGTAGACCAGACTTTCCCCCTATAGTATTTAACACAACACCTAACAGTGGATAGAAAGACACTAAGGCCTGGACAAAAGGAGTTGCCTCCAAAAAACTCCCCTTTGATTGACAGTGAGGAGAGACCGAACACAGACTCCAAAGTGTTGTGACTCACCATTCGCCCAGGGCCTCCAAGCAGCGCATGCGCCCCAGGATCAGCTCAGGGTCATCCTTGTTGATGTCGATCTTCTTGTCGTACGCCACCAGTGCATCCTCCCACTCGTGGAGCTTCTCGTACCAGGTGGCCTGGATTTCCTGTTCAGGAACAAGAAGGCACGAACACTGTTAAAGCTCCCAATTCACAGCTTTATTGACAACGTTTCCATCGTATGACCACAAGGATGTACGTATGACCACACACTTTTCTATAGACTGGATTTCCTGTTAAACAACACAACAGGGTGGTGCGAATGACTTTTGATAATTATCTATCCGCTATACTAACTATACTATAAGATGATTCTTGCTTGCAGTGTATGGCCATCTGAATGCATACATGAGGATGTGATGATTGTTTTGGTTCCGTTTGCGGTAAGATACAAAAACTGCATCTGATTTCGATCTGCTCAGGGCTAAAGCAAGACCTACACTGGACAGTCAGGTCCAAAATTATTGGCACCCTTGATAAAGACGAGGCTAAAAAAAAACAAATAAATTATACAAATATTGAGATATATGGTATGCAACAAAAAAAAGGGGGAATTTATATTATTTTATACTAATACAATTGCTCAGAGAAAGTGATTGTTCAATTAGTAGCACGTTTTTAAATAGCTGACATTGCGAGGATAACGTGACTGAGCCTTTTTGTATATGTTTTCTGATATTGGAGAACCCATTGGGAGGAACTCCCAATTCCTCCATACAGGAATATAGGAATTTCCCATTCCTCCATACAGACTCATTCCAGATCCTTGATATCCTTAATCTGCTCTTATGGACTACCCCTTTAATTCAAACCATAGGTTTCAATGGGGATGAAGTCCAGAGACAGATGGCCAATGTTGATTGTATTGAAAACAGGGGTGCCAATCATTTTGACCCTTATCTTTCTGAGATTTAAAAAAAAAACTTCTTTAACTAAATCTATTTTTTAGTATAAAATACAATATTTTTTTTATATTTTTTTATATCGTTTTTGAATAACGTTTTGCTCATCTTTATTAATGGACATGACTATATATACTATACTTATCCTATACTTTCCAAAGTATACTACTGTATGGATTTTTTCAGAATTACTTTTATTTCTACTAAACGCTACTGCCCAAATTATGAGATAAAAAATATATTGAAAACAAGTGGTCATCAAGCCACCCTCTTTATGACACTGAACGCACGAGTGGAGATTCCCACCATAGGCATGTCTCGACCTCTGGCGACCTGGTGATAAGCCTGACTGGGATGCCAAACAAAGAAGGTGCCACCGGGCGCAATCTTCTGCTTCACTCACCCCATAAACGCTACTCACTGTTTACCTTATAAACAAGGTTTCCTGGAAGCGCTCTCCAAGGTGCTTTTACTTCTGAAAATGTTTTATGGAGAACATAATTACAGCTCAAAAAAGACAGACGGTAGGGAACTTTAGGCAGGCAACCAAGTGTGAAATAGTCGGAGGCCTAAGAACCGGACTTGGGGCTAAAAGTAGCCTCTTAATAAAAAGCAACGGCACATACTGTAAAATGATATAGTGGCCTAACTGTGTCGACAATCACACAACCCTACACATCAAAAAACACAAAGAAATGGTTAACACTAGAAAAGCCTGGCCTCGAAGGACCCCTCTTCGAGCCAATGACGAGTCTTTTGGACATTTTAACATTCTCATAAATACATTTCATATATGCTCTTGCTAAAATAATAATTTGGCTGTATTTATTTCTTTCTTAAGTAACATTAGAATACGAAAGAAAATGTATTTCAAAGAACACAATAGCATTTTCATTAGTTTGTGTAATTGTAGGCTATAAGTACAAATTATAAACCACCAAAACAACACAGTTAAAGTGTTAAAATCCATTAAATAAACAATCACAAAGTTAATGAATGATTAATTTGTTAAGGGCAGGTCTTAAGGAACATTATGAGACTAAATAAATGCATTTCAAAAGAACAGAATGGCATATAATGAGTTTAAATATATGACTGTGCTTTGAGTGTTGCGAGTGCATGTGGAAAGTGCATGGAATCACTAATCTTGTCTTAAAGGCCAACTATTATTATATGCGTGAAATTAGTATTGATATAGTTTTAGATGTAGTTTTCATGGGCCATCATCAGCTGCGCAGGCTGACTGCCAGTGAATGACTGGCAGTGAATGAGGGGTAGGGAAAATAACTGTTTATAAAACTGCTTATAACACATTCTGTTTGTGATATTAAGATTGTAACAACGACAGTGTGTTATATAGACTTATTCAGGAAAAGTTGAGGGGGAGGGAAATTACTTTAAAAATAACAAGAGTAATTGAAAATGTATATTTGTTTTGCGTCCGTCCACATGTCCCTCTCCGCATTTCTAGTGTTAATTGAGCACAGAAATCTAGATTTTGCAATGGCCGTATCAGTCTTCGGACTTGAACCCCTGTAGTTTGATTTGAAGAAGGTAGTCAATAAGCACAGACAAAGGATAGAGGATTTGGAAAGATTTAGCATAAAATGTAGATCCGTATTTGTATTATTTATTAAAAACAGTATTTTTTGCTCATTTTTATCAAGGGTGCCAATAATTGTGGACCTGACTGTATGTAATATACTTTCCAAAGTATACTAATGTATGCATTTTTTCAGAAATACTTTTATGATGAGATAAAAAAATACATAGAAAACAAGTGGTCATCAAGCCACCCTCTTTACGACACTGAATGCATGAGTGGAGATTCCCAACATAGGCATCTGAGTTGTCAAATGACCTCTTTCTGTTGACTTACTGTATATGTCTGTGACCTCGGGAGGAAGTGATGCGCAGAGCTGTCTCGACCTCTGGCGACCTGGTGATAAGCCTGACTGGGATTCCAAACAAAGAAGGTGCCACCGGGCGCAGTATGATGCCTCACACGCTACTCACTGTTTACCTCATGAACAAGGTTTCCTGGAAACGCTCTCCGAGGTGCTTTTATTGTAAACTTTTACTTCAGAAAATGTTTTATGGAGAACATAACTACAGCTCGAAAAAGACAGGCGGTAGGGCACTTTCGTCAGGCAACCACCTGTGAAACAGTCGGCCATAGAACCGGACTCTGGGCTAAAAGTAGGCCCGAAATAAAATGCAACGGCACGTACTGTAACAGGATCTGTCGGCCTGGTTGTGTAAAACTTGTAGACAAAGTTCAGTGCCACAAACGTATTTTGTTCTGTTTTAGTTTTAAACAGGGGAGAGCTTAACAAATGTGTCTTAATTCACTGGTCGCGCTCACACACATATCAATGGGCTGATCAAATGAGGGGGATATGTAAAATGGCAGAATTATACAGCGTGGTGCAATTACGCTACACAGGGGGAAACAATCAAGAAGTCTAACAAAGAAGCCCTTTCTCTCTGTGTGTGTGTGTTACTTTTCCATGAGTTTGAATCAAATTTCCATGACCAACAATTGGCGGCGTCTCTACATACGTATAACAAAAAGTAAGTAACGTGGTATCGACACTGGGAGGCTGCTCTCTGAACCCATGTACAATCTACTGTCATAGTGCAAGGCCCTTAACCCCCCCACAAAGTAGCTATACCCGTTAGGCAACTGTATAAAACACATGGTCAACCCTCAGTTGGGTGTGCAGGCTTTTGATCAAGCCCTGCTCATACACATCACAGCCAGTTTATCAAGGTCCGGTTGAGCAGCTAACTTCTAAAATGTGTTTTGTTAAAGTGGGACTGGAATATAAGCCTGCACACCCATTAGCTCCCCTGGAGGATGGTTGTCAACCTTTGATGTATAACAGTGCAACATTATAACCAAAAATGTTTTGATGCATTTTGAAATAATTCGTTCATTCAATATATCAAAGATCAAATGGCTATGGAAGGCTAAAAAACATTTTATTCAGCTGGAGCAAGCCCACAAATTTTCTTCAGGAAATTTGTATTTTCTAGTTTAGTCATATTTATCTTAGCTACCTTAGAAGTGTTTACTTTGAAGGTTGACTAGTATCTATTGAGTTGCAATGTCCCATACATTGGAAGTATCTACAAAACGTTTTGAAGCCACATTATCCAAAAGAAAGGCTATCTAATATGGTTTCCTAAAATTACTGTTCGCGATTCAAAAATTATTTTGATTCACATAATCAGAATCACCGCGATTGAACCAAATCTCAAGTAATACAATGCTGAGGTGAATCGTTCATTTAGTCAAAAATAATTGTTTAAATGAATCAACTTTTGTATGACATTCGCGAATGTATGGCCTCATTCACGAGTGTTGGTGGAAAGTTTTTGGGGACGACATGATGAAAACAAATACATGCTAATAATAGATAAACACCTAACTAGAAGGTACAATATGTGTTTAAATTGGCTACCTAGTTATTAGTCTGTTCTCTATCATATTTTATAGGCTTAGCTGCTGCTGCAATGTCTAACCTTGATTCACAGCCCACTTGTCTTGCACACATGCAGGTGATGTGTGTGTGCAAACCGAGATGAGCTAAAGTGTCATTCTGATGTGTTGATTTTTATTTGATTGAGAAAATATTTAAAAGCTGTGCCTAAATAAATGTAATTAACATACATTAAATTAAATTTCCATTACTTTTTTTGATTTTATCCTTTTCCAAAGCTTTTCCAGGCCTGGAAAACCCCATTTTAAAATGCCATGACTTTTCCAGGATTTTCATGACCGTACGAACCCCGGTGTGTGGAAAAAGCAAGGCGAGGGCTCCCAAGGCATGTACTCTATTTAGAAAATGTTATTTCATATCTGGAGCTGGTCCCTTTGGAGAACATGAAACGGTTTGAGGAATAACAGCAGGGAGTACTACGCATCACAGTTAACATCACAGAGGAGCCTCTGAAAATCACCTGCAATGAAGATAAATTAACCTTGGACAAGACAAAAAAAAATACAAAATAAAAAAGTTACATAAAAGAATAGTGTTTGGTTTATAAAAACCACTTGAGAATATTAATAGAAATACAGACGCCACAAATGTGAAAAATTGACACGTTGCCGGCTTTCCACTTGGCATGTGAAGCGATCCCACAGGGACATGACCAAATAGTGTGTTTAAAGTCATAAAAGTGTCTTAAAACTTCACTGTTAAGTCAATATTACAGTTAGGGACTTTGGTATGGTGCATAAATACATTTTACAATTTGGAACAAAACCTCCACCAATCCATCTTAGCAGACTCAGGAGAAATTGTAGAAATAATAGTATCAGGTATGTGATTTATTTTAAAGATATATATTTTTAAACTATTAACTGGAGGAGAAAAAGCCCAATATGTCTACTCCTGCATACAAAGCTATTGACCATGGAAGTAGATGTCCTCTTCACGTGTTGGAAAGTGAGCACAGGATGTTGTAGAGCACCTGTTTGAAAGCTGCTCATCCTCTTGTTAAGGATGCAGTTTGAGGGAGGAGGTGAGGAAAGGAGACACTAGTGTCAATTTAAAGTGCATGTACTGTAGAGATAGATGACTGTAGACAAGAGTCACTTACCAGTTCGCCAAAGTGCTTCATGGCGTACTCCAGGACCCCGGATGCTGCCTCTGGTTGCTGCAGTTTGTTATTGATGCTGGAACAAGACACAGAAGCAGAGACAGCTTTACCTCAATATTCATACCCAATCTGGCAACCGACTCAGGCACTCTCCCATGTCACGTACAGCATGCTCTGGGTGAGAAAGCAGCTGAGGTCTCACACACAGTACAGTGGGGTCCAATATTTATGGACACCCTTGATAAAGACGAGCAAAAACGACTATGAAAGAAATCCTTCCAATACTGAGCTATATTGTACGCAAAATAAAAAGGTGAAATGATATTATTTTATACTAACAAAATTGCTCAGAGAAAGAGATTTTGTTTAACAACTTGTTGAACAAAATCTAAAAAACATAGGGGTCAAAATGATTTCACTACTCCAGCACCCTGCGTGGACAACGACACAGAGCAGGGTGCACAATCAAAAACACATCTTTTGACCAATGGGGAAAATAATACGTTAATTGTGTATATATATTACTCTTTCTTCTCGAATCCGCAGGACATAAAACAATATAGAGGTAAGATGGATATCAATTTTGAGACATGACACGCATATTTCAGTAAGCGCTTTACATATTAATTCGAAATTCCTGTTCTTTTTTTGAAGATTTCTCAAAAACAAGCATCTCTCTGTAAAATGTAAACTGAGCACTGAGCGTATACAAAACTTTCTATTAATCCTTTTACATTTAATTCAGCTCGTGTCATGCTCATTTAGCATTTTGTGACCTGCGGAATCAACTTTGAAGACAATGTCCACAAAATGTAAAATCCTCAAAAGTTGTTACGAACAACCTATGTCAACTGAGCTAGGTGCTCATTATCAGATGTATTAGGTTCCAAAATCCAACTGTTTGGATATAATGTTAACGATATGTTAGAGAAAGACCCCACTGATTCAGAACAGAATTCATTATATTTGTCTTGGTAAAATGTACCGTAAAACTACAAATTGACGTAAAACTACAAATTGATGTCTCAAATAGCCACCTGTCCCTTTTAATGTGTGCAACGGCACATATTTCAGCAAATAAACGCCTCCTTCAAATAAACATTAGGTCTAAATTCATTGTTAACGAGGTTACCATGAATTGCTTATGAGGTTTAATATTTTAATTGTTACATTAAATAATGCAGTAATGACAAAACAATTATGGCAATAATCCTTTTTTATCACCAGTAAGATACTGATAGCCATTGGCTGCTAATAGCTGAGAACTGCTAGCTAACAGGCAAGCACAAAAACAGTAAACAACTTCACGAGTACAGAGCCCTAGAAATCAGCAGATTGCCAGCGAGTGGCGAAAAGAAAGAACTGCTAATAAAATGCACAGTCAAAGAGGACAATAACTATTCTGGAACATATCATTTTTTTGAGCATACTAAGACAAAAGAAATGTGACACGTAAATTATAACACATTACTGCAGGAAATTAAAACATGTATTAAAATGCTGGAAGTGACTGCTGGAATTAAACAATGAACAAAAAACAATGCAGCTGTTGGCATTAAGGAAAATAGATGCCTGGTTTAAAAAAAAGACTGTCTCTAACAAGAGCCTGTTGTGTTCAGTGATTTAAGCAAATAAAATCCCAGGCTATTAATTAAAGCTTTACTGCATTTTATAACATAAGGAAGTGAAATTCCACCAACAAAGCGCATTTTCACCCACTCGGGGCAGAGAGGGTGGAGACCTTACAGTGAGACTTTTTCAAAAAAGTTTTATAAGATTGGAGAACACAGAATGAGTGAACTTTTTTGATTGGTTCACATATGTAGATTCTCGTATACATGTTATTTGCATGTGCAACACTCTCCACGCTTTCTTGTCAATTTCCTCCGCTGCTACAAAATAAGTAAACTAGCCAAGCTAAAGATAGGCTAGCTGGCCTAGTTAGCTAAAAGTGTTGGGAGAAAAACTCTGATGGAGCTTTCTGAAAAGTTGACAGAGAAACGACACTGCCACATTGTAACAACGAACTTCATTTAATTGAACTTCATTGAAATAGGAGTAACTTGAAGAATCGAGCCTTCGTGCGATGTATTGGTGGTCTTGCAAACGGGCTTGATGATACTTCACATACCTAACAATTTCATTGGCTCTCTTGTAGAGTGTATCCATTGTTTTCAGTGCCATGATGTCCTTGAAGAGCAGATTCAATGCATGAGCAGCACAGCCAATGGGTGTGATGTGAGGGTAGGACTCCTCCATTTTAGACCAAGCAGCATTCATGTTCGCAGCATTATCTGTCACCAGTGCAAATACCTTCTGTGGTCCAAGGTCATTGATGACTGCCTTCAGCTCGTCAGCAATGTAGAGACTGGTGTCTCTTGTCTCTTGTGTCTGTGTTATTGTAGAATACTGGTTCAGGGGTGGAGATGTAGTTAATTATTCCTTGCCCACGAACATTCGACCATCAGAGATGATTGCAACACAGTCTGCTTTCTCTTTCTCTATTATTTTTATTTTACCTTTATTTAACTAGACAAGTCAGTTAAATAACAAATTCTTATTTTCAATGACGGCCTAGGAAGAGTGGGTTAACCACCCGGGGCAGAACGACAGATTTGTACCATGTCAGCTCGGGGGTTTGAACTTGCAACCTTCCGGTTACTAGTCCAACGCTCTAACCACTAGGCTACCCTGCCACCCTATGATTTGCTTGACCTTCACTTGAACTCTGTTGAACTCTGCATCCAGCAAATGAGTAGATAAAGCATGTCTGGTTGGAGGGGTGTATGCTGGGCGAAGAGCATTCAGAAATCTCTTCCAATACCCATTGCCTCAGCATTTCCCTGACTACGTTCCTCCATTGAGTCCAAAAACACTTCTGATTCCAGGTGGACCATGAGCTGTTGCTAGAGATGTCTGATTCATAATTTACACCTTGAATAAAGGTAGAGGGACTTTTGTCAGAGGTTGGTTGCTGTGAGCGCTGTGGGAACTTTATGCACTTGGCCAGATGACTTTGCATCTTTGTTGCATTCTTCACATATCATTTGGCACAGTATTTGCAAATGTACACAGCTTTTCCTTCTACATTAGCTACAGTGGCATTTCTCCACACATCAGATAGTGCCAGTGGCATTTTCCTGTGAAGATTAGAACAAAAATGAGTAAAAAAAACAAAACAATTCCATGTACAGATAAATAGTTAAGCCGTTAGATTAAACAACTCCTTTGTAAGATAAAGATTTTAAAATTAAACATGTATGGAAACTGGTGAATTAACACTCAAGCAAGCTAAAACCCACATGGGTAGCAAAAACAAACTAGCAGAAATGGTTAACAACTTAGAAATGATTCAAACACACTTTGCTGTAGGCTACTATTTACTAGTTAACAAAAAATCAAATATGTCATAAAATATATTCAACCACCCAGTACTGTAATCAAAACTTACCAGAAAGCATGTAGTCCTTGGCTCAGACAGTGTAGTAGTGTGGGCTCAATAGCATCTCAGTGTGCAAGTTCTTGAGAATCAGCTGTACATGTGACGTAAGAGTGCACTGCACATGTGATGGGAGAATGCACTGTGCATGCAGATGGTTGAAATTAGATTGAATTGGGGATAGTTTAACCAAAATATGCCACAAGACCTAGAATTGCCTTGTGTGTATCCAACAAAAAAGGTTCCTGTTATACGATAACTATTTTGATGAATTTAAGCAAATTCCCCAAATTCCAGGGCTTAACTTCCCATGGAACATTTCTGGGAAAATTCTGGAAATTTACCAGAAAGTTTCCGACCCTTTGCAACCCTAGTTGCAGGTAATGCATAATACAGAATGGGTCTAATAGAATATAATTTGTTGTCAGAAAAGTAGTCTACCTATGTGTTTGTTTGATCAAATGGGTGCAACCCATTCCTAAATCGTCACACGTGCTGTGTTCTAACCTACTGCAAACCCTGCATTGGCAACAGTGATAAATCCAAAAGTACAACTGAATTTACACTGAGAAAGCGGGGGTTCTGTCGACACATAGTGGAGACTTGATATAAAGTCACCATTAATTCGGAGTTGACAAATTCCGGACCCCATCCCCACAAATCATAAAACGAATAGTCAGCGCTAATTTGCGATTGTGAGCAAGCCAATGGCCAACTGGACTATCCACTCATTGGCATGTGCATGTTAAACATTGTCTTTTCAACCAACAAAGGTGCCCTGTTTGGGAGATAATGTCATCCACTTTTCTGTCATGACTATAATCCCCCGGGCATCTAATGTTTAAGAACCCACACATCTGGAAGCACTCATCTGAAACGCAAGTCTGTAGTATTTCCTCATCTACGAAAAGCCACGCTTGGCCTGTTCCAATACATCTGTTAAAATGTAGCGTTTTAAGGAAGTTGGAAGGCGAGGACAGCAGGCGAAAGAGTTGATGACATCGGAGCCTATATGTCAGGAATCCCAGAGTGCCCTGGGGTCAGGGCCAGACCAATTTGTTGACTGGACCCAGCGAGAGGACATCTGCATGCAAACACAGAAGTTGCTAACCAAATGTACTACAAAACTGGGCATATCAAACACTAAAATATGTGGTATGTAATAAGGAAAACAGAGTCCACATTTTCTACAGTCACAGGTAAGTTCTGACAGTACATAGGATTTATTTATCCGCAAATGTTAATACACAGTATCAAACGCACCGCTTGTGTCATCTCGAAAATCTTAAAACAACTCTTGGAAAATCAAGAAATCAAAATGTAATACACGTGAATAAGAAGGGTTTCATACTTTTGTGGTTTAATTTCCTGCCTTCAAGAAGGACATTATGCAAGAGGAGGATATGTCAGCAATATGTGATTGCCGGCTACTCACACATCAAAGAGGCTGTGATAGATGATGTGATAGATGAATGGAGTGCCACAGGGATCAATGTCGGGACTGTTATAATTAATATTCTGGGGGAACCAGTGTACCATCATATCCCAATCACAAATTTAGCATTTTAAGACTCTTCCGGAGCGTGAACAGAGGACATCTTTCCTAGACAGATAAAGCACATCACTGTCCCAATGTGGCACTAGTATGACAAGGTATTGGGTTGACAGTCAGTGTAAATAATATAGCAACCTACAGTGATGTTGGGCTAGAGAGAAGCAAGGCTGTATATTACCTCAACCCCTACACGTCTCATTATTTGATAAAATATCACCTTCCTAATTACGGTATAGAGCAGGTGTGAAGGTTGACCCAGCAGTAGGTTTTTAACAGGCTGACGAACTTGACGGATGTGTTGCCAAAGTGAGGGTTTTTATTTGGTATGAGAATAATTTATATATCCGGCAACTGTACAAGTATTTACAAAAACAAATAATCAAGACAATTAACAAAAAGTAGGCCTAATAAACTTAAAAGAAAACCCAGGCTTCAATCATGTCTGTACTCGTCAGTTAGCAGACTTTACCTTGTCCTGTCTCTGACCTGCAGACAAAGAAATTACAGGGTTTAAATACCAATACCAAGGATGTTTCTGACCAATGAGAACAAGCCAATTCACATCATGATCACTTCACATTTAAAGCAAAAATTACAATATGATTCAATTGTTGTTTTGTCCCTCATATCTACGCACAATACCCCATGTTACTGTAGGTTCTGAAAACAACAGAGTAAAAACGGACAACTAGAAAAAGCTCAAACTAAGTGTATTCACCCAAAGCTGAAAATACAAGGTATTACACATCTAGACAGCCAATATATCTCTGTTGCTAGGCAGGAACTTAATTGGTTCCTCTCACTGGTATAGTCACAGCCTTGCCTGATACTAACACCTTCGTGGGCATGGAAGTGTATGTGTGAGATAGGACTGTAGTAGGAGAGTCGTTGTGGTGGGCCTCTCTGGCCCCCCTCCCAGAGGTTTCTTCTCACTTCATCTGTTGACTTGACCTCGAGATGCATTCCTCCATCCTCCCTAGTTCTGCAGCTGGCCTGCCTTATCAGAGACCAACTATTGCCCTTCGGCTCCCTCCTTAGAAACACGGAGCAGAATACAAACTTTCTGCACTTAGTAACTTATACCATGTCCCGATCTAACCTTCATTGACCCCAGCATATACATTCCTTCTACATGTAAAGTAATCAAGTTCTAGTCTGGTAACAATGAACAAGTATATTTCAAGCAAGAATCCAACAACCGTAATGACAAAGCAAAAACACGTTTAGAAATATTAGCAAATGTATATAATGTACTTTTTGTACATAGTCCCCTCATTTTAGGGGACAAAATGTGCAGGGACAAATTCACTTACAGTGCATTCGGAAAGTATTGACTTTTTCCACATTTTGCTACATTACAGCCTTATTCTAAAATGTCTTAAATTGTCCCCCCATCAATCTACACACAATACTCCATGATCAAAATCTAAATATCACATTTACAATACCCTTTACCATGACAAAGCAAAACAGGCTTAGACATTTTTGCAAATGTATTGAAAATAAAAACTGAAATATCACATTTACATAAGAATTCAGACCCTTTACATATTACTTTGTTGAAGCACCTTTGACAGAGATTACAGCCTTGAGTCTTCTTGGGTATGATGCTACAAGCTTGGCACACCTATATTTGGGGAATTTCTCCCATTCTTCTCTGCAAATCCTCTCAAGCTTTGTCAGGTTGGATGGGGAGAGTCACTGCACAGCTATTTTCAGGACTCTCTAGAGATGTTCGATCGGGTTAAAGTCCAGGCTCTGGCTGGCCCACTCAAGGACATTCAGAGACTCCTGGGTTGTCTTGGGTGTGTGCTTAGGGTTGTTATACTGTTGGAAGGTGAACCTTCGCCCCAGTCTGAAGTCCTGAGATCTCTGGAGCAGGTTTTCATCTAGGATCTCACTGTACTTTGCTCTGTTCATGTTCCCCTTGATCCTGACTAGTCTCCCAGTCCCTGCCACTGAAAAACATCCCTGCAGCATGGTGCTGCCACCATGCTTCACCGTAGGGATGGTGCCAGGTTTCCTCCAGACGTGGCGCTTGGTATTCAGGCCAGAGAGTTCAATCTTGGTTTCATCAGACCAGATAATCAATCTTGTTTCTCATGGTCTGAGAGTCCTTTAGTTACCTTTACGCAAAATCCAAGTGGACTGCCATGTGACTTTTACTGAGGAGTGGTTTCGTCTGGCCACTCTACCATAAAAGCCTGATTGGTGGAGTGCTGTAGAGATGGTTGCTCTTCTGGAAGGTTCTCCCATCTCCACAGAGGAACTCTGGAGCTCTGTCAGAGTGACCATCGGGTTCTTGGTCACCACCCTGACCAAGGTTCTTTCCCCCAATTGCTCAGATTGGCGTGGCAGCCAGCTCTAGCAGAGTCTTGTGTTTCAAAACGTATTCCATTTAAGAATGATGGAGGCCATCGTGTTCTTGGGGACCGTCAATTCTGCACAAACTTGTTGATACCCTTCGCCAGATCTGTGCCTCAACACAATCCTGTCTCAAAGCTCTACGGACAAATCCTTCAACCTCATGGCTTGGTTTTTGCTCTGACATGCACTGTCAACTGTGGGACCTTATATAGACAGGTGTGTGCCTTTCCAAATCATGTCCAATCAACTGAATTTACCACAGGTGGATTCCAATCACATTGTAGAAACATCTCACGGATGATCAATGGAAACAAGATGCACTTTAACTCAATTTACAGTCTCATAGCAAAGGGTCTGAATACTAACGTAAATATTTTTCTAAAAACCTGCTTTCACTTTGTCATTATGTCATTGTCTGATTCCCTTAGAGTATTTTCCACTCTGAATTTGAGGTTCTTCCTTGGCTGCCACTGTTGACATAGTTTTGGTTTGTAAGAGACCAGGGGCCTTAGCCTTTTGGTAACAGCTTTGAGACAAGGCTTAGTAGAACGCACAATGAAAATAACACTGAATCGCACTGCAGAGACAAAATTCAATCAAACCTTTTTTTCTACTAAACCTACAGAGCCCACCTAATTTGACCACACGTTTCCGGCCGGACCCAAATGCAGTGTAAATACACTGATTCTTTTTCTGCAGGTTCTTTCAGAGCTCATTGACTGTTCCCCTGTTCCCCTTCACAGCCCCCTTCATTACAAAAACAGTTTTCGGTCCTGGTGTCGTTCATCCTGTCAGACAATAAAAAAATCATAACATGGGTTTAAAATTAAACCCAATCAACCACCGTTGGCGGGCTGGTGTGTCCAATGATAAAAGGCTGTATAGTCTGAAGCATGTCTTGTGTGTTATGCTTTGGCAACCATTCAATATTTCAAGTCGTGGTAAAAGTATTGAGTTTCCTGGGTTAATCAAAAACGTTGATTAAGTTCTGCCTCTCGGCTCTCGTGATGAATATAACTGAGGTAGAAGCCCTGTAATTGAACACTGGAGGGAAATCACTCTCAAAGGTGTTATTAAGAGTGACACCAACCGCTTATTACTTTACATAAACCATGATACAAAATATAGGTGAATCATCTTAAGGGTCAGTCGATACTGTGTGAGAAATAATCATGTAAATGAGACAGTCGTTGCTTTGATTTATACATTTGCTGTACTAGGTTAATAAATGTTTTATACATAAAAGGATTGAGAGACTCAACTTTTCCAAAAGAAAGACAGGCTCTCCGGTCGATTAAAGCATCAATAGAGAGAAACAAAACACTATTCTCACGCAATCATCCTGTGTCTTCCATAACACTGAGAGGCTTGGCTTTTGGTAGAATAAGACAGAATACGATCCTTAAAGAAAACGTAATAAATTCCCCCTTAGAGCGTAACATATGTGTGAAGGAATGAGAGAGGGGAAAACTTGTCTCACTTCTGAACCTAATCTAATCATCTAAGTATGCTCTTGATCCTCAATGATTGTTCTGCCCTTTAGCTAGCTAGTTTGCCAAATGTTGACTCTATTCCTTGATGTTGAGCAAAGCAGCTTCAAATGTTTGGCTCTTAGGACTAGATGTGTTCAAGTTTGACATAAAAAGCTGAAGAAAGTTGCACAGCATTGTGCTTTTGGTAATGTTATATTTAAAAATAGTTTTCGGAAAGTATGAATCCGATCCCATTGCATTGAGGCGCTTTCTTTCACTCTGAGTATTGCTTGCACATTTTTCAGATTGTGTATTTCTTCAATAATCGAACACACAGTGGACACTTTTCTTTTTTCACTTTTTGTACAGGGTCACAGATGTAGTTGCAGTGTACTGGGAAATTCTTACACTCCAACAGTGCAGGTGTAGAAACCAGTAATGTTTTGAAGGAGCTCGAGGCGAGGCACCATTTTAGTAAGTGACTAATGTGAGGAGAGGGAAATTTATGGAAGTGGACATTAAAGAGACTTCAAGCAGTGGCGGCTACCCTGCTGGCGGGAGGAGCGAGCGGGTGGTGCCCCACCTGATCCATCTGCCAGAGAGATAAAACAAAGCACCCTCAATGCACTCCTCCAAAATATGCTGAAGAAATTATATGGTGATGGAGATATGGTCTGTTGGAGAAAGTTATTTGAGTCAGATGACACTGTGTCCTTTGCTCCCCAGTTTAAATATGGGTAAAGTCTGGAAAGGACTTGTTGATGGGGATAGGGCTGGAGATGGACCCCTCTAAGGAGGCTAAAAGAGGACAGATTGAATCCCTAGATCTAATCGAGGCCACTGCACTAACATAGGTTACTTGAATGTAATGGTGATAGACTCCTTGACTCTGTTAAGGCTTTCAAATGTTCCGGGAGTATGGAAAGTGGAAAAGTGACAATGGTTGTTTGACATGTCTCTGGCCTTAGTGCCTGAGGACCCGTTCATTTGTGAGGTCGGCCAGATCCCAATCAATGACTGATTCAGACAAGTCCAACCATCGAACTCTTTGTTTATTTTTATTGCACACTCCTATTTCCCAGGAGATTACAGATGGGAAATGGGCGGGGTCCGTCTTCTTGGAAACTCACACTCCACTGCTTCCAAAAACACTGACTCACCTGCCCTCTCCAACGTTTGGATCCTGAATCATTATACAGTTGTATAATGTACAAGAAAGCATTTCAGGGAAATGTTTCAATGTAAAAAGGCGATCACAAAGAATAATGGTAACACAGATATTGCAACCTTCTCGGGAAATATTGGTAAGAGAGGCTGAATCACACCACCCAATGAGAGCTAAGAGAAAGGGCCTAATGAAGTCTCAGGTGACAGGTCCTGCTGTTACATGGAGCGCATTTAAGCTGCTGAGAACCAAGATTATCTGTGTCCTGAGAACACTTCCTGCGAACAAAGTTGAGGCAATACACATACCATTTGCTCTAGACTCACAAGAGGAGTGAGAGACGTGCTTCCAAGGAACGGCAGTCCTCTTGCCATCGCCCATTTATTTTTTGGTCTCTCCAACAACACTCATTTGGAGAAAATCTCAGCTACATGATATTGAGGGATGTTGGATGGAGAGCAAAGACCAGTTTGTTTTCCTGTTCCATCTATAAAAGCCTGTGCCAACAAGCATATTTCAGGCGAGGGCAATTAGAAAGGGATTGACATAATTTGACCCAGAACCTTCTTGTTTCTTCAGCTGGATAGTCCACAGGATTATGGCTGAGCTCTGAATGAAGAATGAAAACGATATTATACTGTGGATTATTGACGGACACGTCTCATGGTGTGTAGCTGGTATGAGTGAGTTTTGTGGTCGGTTTCGGTTATTACATAATAATCACGGTTTTCAATTTCAATTTTTTTTTTACATTAAATGCATTATTAAATAATTACTATAGAATTATTTTAAAGCTTTGTAGCCCTTTCGACTCACAGCTCATCATCCCGTATACAGGTTGAAAATGGCGGATTTTGTAATTGATAAGCACCTAAATTGGAACGCAGTGGCTGTACGATAACGTGCTATATATGATGTCAGAGCGCTGGGCTTCACAGCGCTGTATGGGTTGACTGACAGCCGTTATAAACTTCAGCACCATGCGCGACTCGAAGATTCCCTCATCCCTCCCGCTAATACTGCACATTTTTTGCTTGAGTGAGGGAAATGCTGTAAATCGAGAGGAGTGGATGTGTTCAAATCAAATCAAATTGTATTTGTCACATACACATGGTTAGCAGATGTTAATGCGAGTGTAGCGAAATGCTTGTGCTTCTAGTTCCGACAATGCAGTGATAACCAACAAGTAATCTAACTAACAATAAGGGGATAAAGAATATGTACATAAGGATATATGAATGAGTGATGGTACAGGGCAGGATACAGTAGATGGTATTGAGTACAGTATATACATATGAGATGAGTATGTAGACAAAGTAAACAAAGTGGCATAGTTAAAGTGGCTAGTGATACATGTATTACATAAGGATGCAGTCGATGATATAGAGTACTGTATATACGTATGCATATGAGATGAATAATGTAGGGTAAGTAACATTATATAAGGTAGCATTGTTTAAGTGGCTAGTGATATATTTACATCATTTCCCATCAATTCCCATTATTAAAGTGGCTGGAGTTGGGTCAGTGTCAGTGACAGTGTGTTGGCAGCAGCCACTCAATGTTAGTGGTGGCTGTTTAACAGTCTGATGGCCTTGAGATAGAAGCTGTTTTTCAGTCTCTCGGTCCCAGCTTTGATGCACCTGTACTGACCTCGCCTTCTGGATGATAGCGGGGTGAACAGGCAGTGGCTTGGGTGGTTGATGTCCTTGATGATCTTTATGGCCTTCCTGTAACATCAGGTGGTGTAGGTGTCCTGGAGGGCAGGTAGTTTGCCCCCGGTGATGCGTTGTGCAGACCTCACTACCCTCTGGAGAGGCTTACGGTTGAGGGCGGAGCAGTTGTCGTACCAGGCGGTGATACAGCCCGCCAGGATGCTCTCGATTGTGCATCTGTAGAAGTTTGTGAGTGCTTTTGGTGACAAGCCGAATTTCTTCAGCCTCCTGAGGTTGAAGAGGCGCTGCTGCGCCTTCTTCACGACGCTGTCAGTGTGAGTGGTCCAATACAGTTTGTCTGTGATGTGTATGCCGAGGAACTTAAAACTTGCTACCCTCTCCACTACTGTTCCATCGATGTGGATAGGGGGGTGTTCCCTCTGCTGTTTCCTGAAGTCCACAATCATCTCCTTAGTTTTGTTGACGTTGAGTGTGAGGTTATTTTCCTGACACCACACTCCGAGGGCCCTCACCTCCTCCCTGTAGGCCGTCTCGTCGTTGTTGGTAATCAAGCCTACCACTGTTGTGTCGTCCGCAAACTTGATGATTGAGTTGGAGGCGTGCGTGGCCACGCAGTCGTGGGTGAACAGGGAGTACAGGAGAGGGCTCAGAACGGACCCTTGTGGGGCCCCCGTGTTGAGGATCAGCGGGGAGGAGATGTTGTTGCCTACCCTCACTGGCACTTTCTTCCCAGGTGGACAGCCCAGGTGTGTAGTTGTGAAACTGCTCAGGTTCAAATTCAAGGAGGAGACTCACAGGAGAGCCAACTGCATGAAGGGAACCAAAGTCTTCATCAATGAAAACTTCTCTGAAATGGTACGCCCCAAAAGCAAGGAACTGCGCCCACGATGAACTTCTCTGGGATATGTGGGACGCTCGCGTGAAATTGCAGGGCGCCAAATTCAAAACAGAAATCTCATAATTCAAATTCCTCAAACATACAAGTATTATACACCATTTTAAAGATGCACTTCTCGTTAATCCAGCCACAGTGTCTGATTTTAAAAAGTCTTTACAGCAAAAGCACACCGTGCCAAGTCACAGAAAAACATACAGCCATTTTCCAAAGAAGGAGAAGTGTCACAAAACTCAGAAATAGCGTTAAAATGAATCACTAACCTTTGATGATCTTCACCGGATGGCACTCCCAGGACTCCATGTTAGACAATAAATGTGTGTTTTGTTCAATAAAGTTAATCTTTATGTCCAAAAACCTCATTTGAAATTGGTGTGTTATGTTCAGAAATGCATTGTCTCAAACAAACATCCGGTGCAGAGAGCCACATCAATTTACAGAAAGTGATATGCATAGAATTATAGATAAACTTCTCCTTAATGCAACTGCTGTGAACACAAGGGCCTCCATCATTCTTAAATGGAAGTAGTTTGGAACCCCCAAGACTCTTCCTAGAGCTGGTCGCCCGGCCAAACTGAGTGATCAGGGAGGTGACCAAGAACCCGATGGTCACTCTAGAATTCCTCTGTGGAGATCAGAGAACCTTCCAGAAGGACAACCATCTCAGCAGCACTCCACCAATCAGGCCTTTATGGTAGAGTGGCAAGACGGAAGCCACTCCTCAGTAAAAAGGCCCATAAAAAGGCCCATGGAGCTTGCCAAAAGGCAACTAAAGGACTCTCAGACCATGAGAAACCAAATTCTCTGGTCTGATGAAACCAAGATTGAACTCTTTGGCCTGAATGCCAAGCTTCACATCTGAAGGAAACTTGGCACCATCCCTATGGTGAAATATGATGGAGGCAGCGTCATGCTGTGGCAATGTTTTCAGCAGCAGGGACTGGGAGACTAGTCAGGATCGGCGGATAGATGAATGAAGCAAAGTAAAGTGAGATCCTTGATGAAAACCTGCTCCAGAGGCCTCAGGACCTCAGACTGTGGCGAAGGTTCACCTTCCAACAGAACAACAACCCTAAACACACAGCCAAGACAACGCAGGACCTGAACCCGATCGAACATCTCTGGAGAGACCTGAAAATAGCTGTGCGCTCCCCATCCAACCTGACAAAGCTCAAGAGGATCTGCAGAGAAGAATGAGAGGAACTCCCCAAATACAGGTGTGCCAAGCTTGTTGCACCATACCCAAGAAGACTTGAGGCTGTAATCGCTGCCAAAGGTGCCTCAAAGTACTAAGTAAAGGGTCTTAATACCTATGTAAATGTAATATTTCATTTATTTTGTATAAACTTGCAAAAAAATAAAAATATATATATGTTTTTGCTTTGTCAATATGGGGTTTTGTGTGTAGGTAAGGGGGAAAAAAACATTTAAAACATTTTAGAATAAGGTAGCAACGTAGCTCCCGAATGGCACTGCAGTCTAAGGCACTGCATCTCAGTGCTAGAGGCTTCACTACACACTCTGGTTCGATCCCAGGCCACTCTACCATAAAAGGCCTGATTGATGGAGTGCTGCAGAGATGGCTGTCCTTCTGGAAGGTTCTCCCATCTCCACAGAGGAACTCTGGAGCTCTGTTAGAGTGACCATTGGGTTCTTGGTCACCTCCCTGATCGTCTCCCACAATTGCTCAATAGTCTGGGTGGTTCCAAACTTCTCCCATTTTAGAACTATGGAGGTCACTGTGTTCTTGGGGACCTTCAATGCTACACAAACTTGTTGGTACCCTTACCTAGATCTGTGCCTTCGACACAATCCTTTTTCGGAGCTATATGGACAATTCCATCAACCACATGGCTTGGTTTTTGCTCTGACATGCACTGTCAACTGTGGGACCTTATATACTGTAGACAGGTGTGTGCCTTTCCAAATCATGTCCAATTTACCACAGGTGGACTCTAATCAAGTAGAAACATCTCAAGGACAATAAATGGAAACAGGATGCACCTGTGCTGAATATAAAAGGGTCTGAATACTTACGTAAAAAAGTTGATTTTTATTTTTTATAAATATGCAAAACATTCTAGACACCTGCTTTTGCTTTGTCATTATTGGGTATTGTGTGTAAATTGATGAGGGGAAACAAATATTTAATCCATTTTAGAATAAGGCTGTAACGTTAAAAAGAAATGTGGAAAGGGGATCTGAATACTTTCAGAATACACTGTACGTAGCCTCTTGGAGACACCAGACTCACTCAAACCCTTGTAATCTTTTAAAAATATATTTTGCACCTACTTCAAAATGTAAATTATTATTATCTTACTGAATGTATACAGAGTATTTAGAGATTTTGTTATTGACAAATGCTGTGAAAAGTACAGTAAATGTAAAATGCACATAAAATCAACAATTGGTCTGATCCTTTCCCCATAATCTCCAAAGTGTTCACTTCACATTTCTACCGTGGTCACGCATTTTTTTCTTTTTTAATACACTGCTCAAAAAATAAAGGGAACACTAAAATAACACATCCTAAATCTGAATGAATGAAATATTCATATTTATCAATAAAAAAATTAATGGAAATCAAATTTATCAACCCATGGAGGTCTGGATTTGGAGTCACACTCAAAATTAAAGTGGAAAACCACACTACAGGCTGATCCACCTTTGATGTAATGTCCTTAAAACAAGTCAAAATGAGGCTCAGTAGTGTGTGTGGCCTCCACGTGCCTGTATGACCTCTCTACAATGCCTGGGCATGCTCCTGATGAGGTGGCAGATGGTTTCCTGAGGGATCTCCTCCCAGACCTGGACTAAAGCATCCGCCAACTCCTGGACAGTCTGTGGTGCAACGTGGCGTTGGTGGATGGAGCGAGACATGATGTCCCAGATGTGCTCAATTGGATTCAGGTCTGGGGAACGGGCGGGCCAGTCCATAACATCAATGCCTTCCTCTTACAAGAACTGCTGACACACTCCAGCCACATGAGGTCTAGCATCGTTTTGCATTAGGAGGAACCCAGGGCCAACCACACCAGCATATGGTCTCACAAGGGGTCTGAGGATCTCATCTCGGTACCTAATGGCAGTCAGGCTACCTCTGGCGAGCACATGGAGGGCTGTGCGGCCCCCCAAAGAAATGCCACCCCACACCATGACAAACCCACCGCCAAACCGGTCATGCTGGAGGATGTTGCAGGCAGCAGAACGTTCTCCACGGCATCTCCAGACTCACGTCTGTCACATGTGCTCAGTGTGAACCTGCTTTCATCTGAAGAGCACAGTGGCGAATTTGCCAATCTTGGTGTTCTCTGGCAAATGCCAAACGTCCTGCAAGGTGTTGGGCTGTAAGCACAACCCCCACCTGTGGACGTCGGGCCCTCATACCACCCTTATGGAGTCTGTTTCTGACCGTTTGAGCAGACACATGCACATTTGTGGCCTGCTGGAGGTCATTTTGCAGGGCTCTGGCAGTGCTCCTCCTGCTCCAACCTTGCACAAAGGCGGAAGTAGCGGCCCTGCTGCTGGGTTGTTGCCCTCCTACGGCCTCCTCCACGTCTCCTGATGTACTGGCCTGTCTCCTCGTAGCGCCTCCATGCTCTGGACACTACGCTGACAGCATTCAAAAGTGACCAAAACATCAGCCAGGAAGCATAGGAACTGAGAAGTGGTCTGTGGTCCCCACCTGCAGAACCACTCCTTTATTGGTGGTGTCTTGCTAATTGCCTATAATTTCCACCTGTTGTCTATTCCATTTGCACAACAGCATGTGAAATTTATTGTCAATCAGTGTTGCTTCCTAAGTGGACAGTTTGATTTCACAGAAGTGTGATTGACTTGGAGTTACATTGTGTTGTTTAAGTGTTCCCTTTATTCTTTTGAGCAGTGTAGTTCTTCTGTTTGAAACATTTTAATTTGGCCCTATCCATATAGCCCAATTCCCACGAGTGTAAGGAGTTAATAGAAATTCAAAAGCCAAAAATAGTGAACATGTAATTGCCAAAACATTGAAAGCATCTCATTGTCTCAGTCAGGTCCACATTGGGTAGACATGATATTATATATTTTTTTACTATAAAATAGTGTTGGAAGGTATACCAACACTGACACTAGAACATGAAAAACGGTTTGATAATAAAATGTATTACTTCCTGTACTTCTATCAAATATGTCTCACAGATCAAGCCTGTCTGTTATAGCGCACCCTGCCTGCTCCACTTACTCATTGCTAGCCTGCAATGGGAGTCTGGGCTGCAATATGTTAGCTTCCCTCTCATGCTGCAAAGAGGTTTAACACACTTGAATAATGCAACCCGGCATGAAGAAATTACTATTTGCAAAACAATGTCCATACAGGCTAGAACACTTGCAAGAACAATGCAAGACCAAAACAGTAGCTTCCAGCTGACTAACTTTCCCTGCCTGTTGACAGCTAAAGCTAACATCAATTCACTACCCTAGTACTTTGTTTGTGATACTTTGCAAACCATAGCTTTGAAATCAGCATATTTTGTGTTGACTGCAACCAAAAACTTTATTCATTCACTTATTCTGTCTTATGTGTCCCCTAAAGATGATCTATTGCCTCTGTGATCTGACTGACGGGCCCGCCCCCCTCTTGCCTCATGTATGACGTCATAACTGCTTAAAGATACATTTTTACAGAATAAGCTCATTCTATGCAAATGTTGTTGATCAGTACAATAAAGTAAGTCCCAAATGGAAGGGAAACAGATTACCATCTGCCCCATGAAATCAGCCAAAACAAGCTCAATAACTCCATGCATGCACACACTCCTACTGAATATGCATTCATCTGTATTTTGGATAGGCCTAGGCTACATCTTGATTTACGCAGTTTATCAAGAGACTTACAATTCAAATAAATTATTATCATTATGTTGTTATGTAGGTATATTGTTTAACCAAAGGCAAATTGATTGTATGATTGCAGAATTGATTCATTAATGTATACATGGCTGTCTCTGTCTCTGGGGATGGCTGCCATTTTACGGGGATGGCTGCCGACTCCTAACCAATTGTTCTATTTTGTGTTCTATTTTTGTTTTTTAGCATTATTTGGAACATGATGTTGATGCTACACTTTACCCCTACCTACATGTACAAATGACCTCGACTAACCTGTAACCCCTGCACATTGACTCGGTACTGGTACCCCCCTGCATAGCCTCATCATAGTTATTTTTTTATTTATTTATTTTTTTACTATAGTTTATTTAGTAAATATTTTCTGAACTGAAACCAGCAAAGCACCTCCACACCACCTCCTCCATGCTTCACGGTGGGAAATACAAATGCGGAGACGTGGCGGTTTGGCGTCAGACGTGGCGGTTTGGGCTAAATTTGGACTAAGACCAAAGGACAGATTTCCCGCGGTCGAATGTCCATTTATCGTGTTTCTTGGCCCAAGCAAGTCTCTTCTTATTATTGGTGTCCTTTAGTAGTGGTTTCTTTGCAGCAATTCGACCATGAAGGCCTTTGAACAGTTGAAGTTGAGATGTGTCTGTTACTTGAACTCTGCAAAGCATTTATTTGGGCTGCAATTTCTGAGGCTTTTAACTCTAATGAACATATCCTCTGCAGCAGAGGTAACTCTGGGGTTTCTTTTCCTGAGGCGGTCCTCATGAGAGCCAGTTTCATCATAGTGCTTGATGGTTTGTGGCGACTGCACTTGAAGAAACTTTCAAAGTTCTTGACATTTTCCGGATTGACTGACCTTCATGTCTGAAAGTAATGATGGACTGTAATTTCTCTTTGCTTATTTGAGCTGTTCTTGCCATAATATGGACTTCGTCTTTTACCAAATAAGGCTATCTTCTGTATACCACCACTACCTTGTCACAACACAACTGATTGGCTCAAACGCATTAAGGAAAGAAATTCTACAAATTAACTTTTAGCAAGGCACACCTGTTAATTGAAATGCTTCCATGACTATCTCATGTAGCTGGTTGAAAGAATGCCAAGAGGGTGCTGTCATCTAGGCAAAGAGTGGCTACTTTGAAGAATCTCAAAAAAATATTATACATTTGGATTTATTGAACACTTTTTTGGTTACTACATTATTCCATGCGTGTTATTTCATAGTTTTGATGTCTTCACTATTATTCCACAACATAGAAAAACCCTGGAATGAGTAAGAGTGTCCAAACTTTTGACTGGTACAGTATATTCAGGGAGTACCAGTACTGAGTTGATGTGCAGGGGTACGAGGTAATTGAGGTAGCTACAGTGCCTTTAGAAAGTATTCATACTCCTCGACTTATTCCAGTGTGTTAAGATGTTTCTCACCCATCTACCCACAATACCCCATAACGACAAATTAAACACATGTTTATAGAAATGTTTGCAAATGTATTGGAAATTAAATACAGAAATCACATTTACATGAGTATTCACACTCCTGTAGAAGCAGAAAGAAGTAGTAGAAACTTGACAGAACTTGAATAATTTTTTAAAGAATATTGGGCACAAATATTGTACAATCCAGGTATGCAAAGCTCTCAGAGACTTGGGGGGGGGTGGAATACTTATCTAATCAAGATATATATATATTAGTGTTTAATTTTCCATCTTCCACTTTGACAGAGTATTTTGCATAGATAGCTGACTAAAAAATGTCAATTAAATCCATTTTAATCCCACTTTGAAAAAGTCAAGGAGTGGTAATACTTTTCCTCAAGCACTTTAAATGAGGAGGCCTAATCCTGACTTGAGGAATGACATGACAGCATTAGAAGATTTATGTTAACATTACAATGGTGCATCTGTCAGTTGTGCTAAGCATGGACAGAATCAGTGACAACTCATTTCCAATGATCAAGGTTTCCGTTGACCATTAAAGGTCATCTTCGAAGAGAGCAACATCATTCTGCAGCTAGTTAGCATTGGGCATAATGGAGTCACTTAAGTCACCTCTATTTCCTAGCAAATGGTGCTGGGACGTGGGTGGTTAAAAGGGATTGCATTCAACCCTGACAACCTTGTCTCACTAGAGTCTACCATTGTTTCTGAGGACTCCACTACACAGATCACTAAGGAAGGGAGTGTTATCACTGAGCAGATGCTCATTTTCAACAGCAAGTCCCACAAATCGAACAAGACACACCCTTGGTCAAAACACTTACAATATCAGACTGATAACAATCTCACAGCATTCTCAAGATACACTTTCATGTGAACATTGGCAAACAAAGTTGATTAGGTCCATAAGAAGCCATTTGTTTGATCGATTCGGTAAATTTAACAGAGCATAAAAGCAATGTTTGCTTGTCTCATGAGGTACGTCTATTCACGCAGGCTACAAATGAACAGAAAAGCAACAACACAGTTAGAACACCAGTGCCACAATCCGGGCCAATAGAACATTCTCTTGCACATTTTTGCTTCAGTTAATTTGGTGTGTTAAAGGGCAACAGACGTCAGCCGGAGACGCCATTCCATCTCCGTTTACGCTGTACTGTTTGGGACACCTCCACATAATGTCTCTCCTGGGATCCTCACCTCGGCGGTCAGACGAGTCCAGCCATCGAACACCAATGTTTTTAACATTTTTATTGAGCACTCCTATTTCTCAGAAGATCACAGATGGGGAATGGGCGGAGTCCTTCTTCTTGACAGCTCACACTCCACTGCTTCAAAAAACCACTTGGGTGCTTTGCACAAAGAGCCCTTTGAAAACATCAGATCCTTCAGAGATTACCTTATATTTACAGCAATGTGATGAGGTATAAACTAGCAGAATGGAGTAGCTGCATGGGCTAGTGTCTAGTCAAACAACTTGTTGTACATGACATGGTTAAGACAGAGTATAAGCTCTAGCAGTCAAACATTCCCTCTGGAATTTGAAAAAGTCAATCAAACAACATGGTCCCAATGTTAGCAGTAACTGACAGATACTCTCATTAGTAGTAATGATCAAACACCGACTCATCTCAAACATTTGCGAGGACAGGTGATGTACAAGAAATGTACAAGAAAGCATTTCAGGGAAATTGCCCAAAGTAAGAAGGCTTGGCCAAATATCTGACTGACAGCATCACAGCATTCTCATAAGATCAACTTTGTTTGCCACGGTTCACATCGAAGTGTATTAGGTCTATAAGAAGCTATTTGTTTCATCGATTCGGTACATTTACCAGGGCATTAAAGCAACGATTTTTTGGTTCATTAAGTACATCTATTCATGCAGGCTACAAATGAATCAAAAACCAACTACACATTTAGAATACCAGTACCACAAGAATGGCCAATATAACTTTTAGCCAGCGTTAATTTAGCGTGTTAAAGGGCCACTGAGACGTCAGCTGGAGAAGCAATTCCATCTCTGTTTACTCTGTGCTGTTAACACATTGGGACACCTCCACAGAATGGCTTTCCTGGGACCCTCACCTCAGGGTCAAGAAGCCATGGGAAGAAAGGATCCATTTCCTGCCATTAGAGTCAGACACTATGACCTCATTGGAATGTTGCCGTTGCTATTTGGACACAGACAAAGGAACCATGGACAATGTTGGAGGACTTGGTTTCCATACATATTGACGGCATTCAGTCAAAATGATACACTGGACATCTGCCTCTGTTCAAATGATTCCACTCCTTGCAATATTCAGGTACATTTTTTGCCTTTGTTCTCATTAAACAACATATGTAATAATTAAGTTTTCCCTTAACCTTAAAACAATGGAACAAGTGTATTGTTGTCTTAACCTGTAACCAATTGGCAACATGCATTTTCCTTTGACTTTGAAAAAGGTACAGTACCTTCAGAAAGTATTCACACCCCTTGACTTATTCCATATTTTGTGTTACAGCCTTAATTCAAAATATATTAAATTGATAATTTTTCCTCATCCATCATTTAGGTTTGTATTGTGGAGTAACTCCAATGTCGGTGATCCATCCTCTCCTATCACAGCCAATAAAGTGTTTTAAAGTCATGGTGAAATCCCGAAGCGGTTTCCTTCCTCTCTGGCAGTTAGGAAGGCCGCCTGAATCTTTGTAGTGACTTGTGTATTGATACACCATACAAAATGTAATTAATAACTTAACCATGTTCAAAGGGATATTAAATGTCTGCTTTTTATTTCTACCAATAGGTGCCCGTTTTTGCCAGGTATTGGAAAACCTTCCTGGTCATTGGGGTTGAATCTGTGTTTGAAACGCACTGCTTGACTGAGGGATCTTACAGATAATTGTATGTGTGGGGTATAGAAATGAGGTAGTCATTCAAAAATCTAGTTTCTTCACTCAGTGAGTCCATGCAATTTATTATGTGACAAAATTTTAATCCTGAATGTATTTAGGCTTGCCATAACAAAGGGGTTGAATACTTATTGACAAAAGACAAAAACATAATTCCACTTTGACATTATGAGGTACTGTATGTGTGCCAATGACAAAACATCTGAATTTAATATATTTTAAATTCATGCTGTAAAACAACATGTGGAAAGAGTCAAGGGGTGTGAAGACTTTCTGAAGGCACTGTAAACCAAAAGCTCATTCAGAAATTCCATCCTTGTATTCCAAAATACAAAATGGATTGGAGAAAAGATGACTTAAGAAGAGATGCATGCCAACAGGGCCTTTTAGCAAATATCCACAAAATATTTTGCAAATAGAATTGAATAAAAACAAGGAGATCCGCTCAAACCCACAAATATGGAACCAGATTTAATTGTGATCTACCAGAAGTCAAAAGTCGGGAAGACTTCTGTTTTCCCGGCACATTGTCACGCACCATCTCTTTGAAGAAGAGCAGTAGACGGCTGCTTCGTTGGGATAAGAATACTGTGAACTCGCTGTATCCTCTGTTCCATTGCGGCTCACGTTTTAGTAGGGTAGTGACTGGGCGGCGAGTATCTGGCCCCTGTCCACCGAGCTCTAATCTACACCACCTGGTAGCCATGGCTGCCTGAGCCACCAGACCCGCTGGGCTTGAGCTCATCCGCTCAGACGCTTGGTGGATGCCAAGGCGCATACAGAGGTACTCATTATAGCGAAATATAGAACTATTTATTGCATTGCAATGCCTGCCTGGCTATCTAGATTTTTGTGGGTTAGGTCACGTGTTATTTGAATAAAATAAAACAAAATGTTAAGCATCCTCACATGGAGGCCTTGTGTACATTCCGTTTAATTGTAATTTAAAGCACAATTAAAGAATATCAGTAGCCCTATGAAATAAGAAAGAACACATTTGAGAAGCACAAGTATAGTACATGTACTATATCAATATCCAATACACTTTCAAATGGACCAATACATTAAAAGTGCATTTGGAAAGTATTCAGACCCCTTGACTTTTTCCACATTTTGTTACAATACAGCCTGTTTTTCCTCTGCATCAATCTACACACAATAACCCATAAAGATAAAGCAAAAACATGCTCTTATATACAGTGCCTTGCGAAAGTATTCGGCCCCCTTGAACTTTGCGACCTTTTACCACATTTCAGGCTTCAAACATAAAGATATAAAACTGTATTTTTTTGTGAAGAATCAACAACAAGTGGGACACAATCATGAAGTGGAACGACATTTATTGGATATTACAAACTTTTTTAACAAATCAAAAACTGAAAAATTGGGCGTGCAAAATTTTTCAGCCCCCTTAAGTTAATATTTTGTAGCGCCACCTTTTGCTGCGATTACAGCTGTAAGTCGCTTGGGGTATGTCTCTATCAGTTTTACACGTCGAGAGACTGACATTTTTTCCCATTCCTCCTTGCAAAACAGCTCGAGCTCAGTGAGGTTGGATGGAGAGCATTTGTGAACAGCAGTTTTCAGTTCTTTCCACAGATTCTCGATTGGATTCAGGTCTGGACTTTGACTTGGCCATTCTAACACCTGGATATGTTTATTTTTTAACCATTCCATTGTAGATTTTGCTTTATGTTTTGGATCATTGTCTTGTTGGAAGACAAATCTCAGTCCCAGTCTCAGGTCTTTTGCAGACTCCATCAGGTTTTCTTCCAGAATAGTCCTGTATTTGGCTCCATCCATCTTCCCATTAATTTTAACCATCTTCCCTGTCCCTGCTGAAGAAAAGCAGGCCCAAACAATGATGCTGCCACCACCATGTTTGACAGTGGGGATGGTGTATTCAGGGTGATGAGCTGTGTTGCTTTAACGCTAAACATAACGTTTTGCATTGTTGCCAAAAAGTTAAATTTTGGTTTCATCTGACCAGAGCACCTTCTTCCACATGTTTGGTGTGTCTCCCAGGTGGCTTGTGGCAAACTTTAAACGACACTTTTTATGGATATCTTTAAGAAATGGCTTTCTTCTTGCCACTCTTCCATAAAGGCCAGATTTGTGCAATATACGACTGATTGTTGTCCTATGGACAGAGTCTCCCACCTCAGCTGTAGATCTCTGCAGTTCATCCAGAGTGATCATGGGCCTCTTGGCTGCATCTCTGATCAGTCTTCTCCTTGTATGAGCTGAAAGTTTTAGAGGGACGGCCAGGTCTTGGTAGATTTGCAGTGGTCTGATACTCCTTCCATTTCAATATTATCGCTTGCACAGTGCTCCTTGGGATGTTTAAAGCTTGGGAAATCTTTTTGTATCCAAATCCGGCTTTAAACTTATTCACAACAGTATCTCTAACCTGCCTGGTGTGTTCCTTGTTCTTCATGATGCTCTCTGCGCTTTTAACGGACCTCTGAGACTATCACAGTGCAGGTGCATTATACGGAGACTTGATTACACACAGGTGGATTGTATTTATCATCATTAGTCATTTAGGTCAACATTGGATCATTCAGAGATCCTCACTGAACTTCTGGAGAGAGTTTGCTGCACTGAAAGTAAAGGGGCTGAATAATTTAGCACGCCCAATTTTTCAGTTTTTGATTTGTTAAAAAAGTTTGAAATATCCAATAAATGTTGTTCCACTTCATGATTGTGTCCCACTTGTTGTTGATTCTTCACAAAAAAATATGTTTGAAGCCTGAAATGTGGCAAAAGGTCGCAAAGTTCAAGGGGGCCGAATACTTTCGCAAGGCACAGTATATATATATATATATATATATATATATATATATATATATCACACACACTTACATAAGTATTCATAGCCTTATTCAGTATTTTGTTGAAGCATCTTCGGTAGCGATTACAGCTTCATGTCTTCTTGGGTATGACACGACAAGCTTGGCACACCTGTATTTGGGGAGTTTCTTCCATTCTGCTTTGCAGACCCTCTCAAGCTCTGTCAGGTTGGATGGGGAGCGTCGCTGCACAGCTATTTTCAGGTATCTCCAGAGATGTTTGATCAGGTTCAAGTCCGGGCTCTGGATGGGGCACTCAAGGACATTCAGAGACTTGTCCCAAAGCCACTCCTGCGTTGTCTTGGCTGTCTGATTAGGGTTGTTGTCCTGTTGGAAGGTGAACCTTAGCCCCAGTCTGAGGTCCTGAGCGCTCTGAAGCAGGTTTTCATAAAGGATCGCTCTACCTTGCTTCGTTCATCTTTTCCTTGATCCTGACTAGTCTCCCAGTCCCTGCCACTGAAAAACATTCTCACAGCATGATGCTGCCACTACCATGCTTCTCCGTAGGGATGGTGACAGGTTTCCTACAGATGTGACTCTTGGCATTCAGGCCAAAGAGTTCAATCTAGGTTTCATCAGACCAGAGAATCTTGTTTCTCATGTTCAGAGTCCTTTAGGTGCCTTGTGGCAAAACAAGAAGGCTGTCATGTGCTTCCATCTGACCACTCTACCATAAAGGCCTGGTTAGTGGAGTGCTGCATAGATGGCTGTCCTTCTGGAAGGTTCTCCCATCTCGACCATTGGGTTCTTGGTCACCTCCCTGACCAAGACCCTTCTCCCCTGATTGCCCAGTTTGGCTGGGTGGCCAGCTCTAGGAAGAGTCTCGGTGGATCCAAACTGCTTCCATTTAAGAATGATGGGGGCCACTGTGTTCTTGGGGACCTTCAATGCTGCAGACATTTTTTTGGTACCCTTGCTCAGATCTGTGCCTCGACACAATCCTGTCTCGGAGCAATGCTTTGGTTTTTGCTCTGACATGCACTGTAAACTGTGGGACCTTATATAGACAGGTGTGTGCCTTTCCAAATCATGTCCAATCAATTGAATTTACCACAAGTGGACTCCAATCAAGTTGTAGAAACATCTCAAGGATGACCAATGTAAACAGGATGCACCCCATCTCAATTTCGAGTCTCATAGCAAAGGGTCTGAATACTTTATAAATAAGGTATGTTTTTTATTTTTTATTAGTTTATAAAAAACTGTTTTCACTTTGTCATTATGGGGTTTTGGGTGTAGATTGATGAGGATTTGTATTTATTTAATCCATTTTAGAATAAGGCTGTAACGTAACAAGATGTGTAAAAAGTCAAGGGGTCTGAATAGTTTCCAAATGCACTGTATATCAATACACTTCCAGTATATGCATTCACCAACTGTCAATAGACTATTTTCGATGCAGGCTCCACTGCCATCCTGCAGTTAGGTTGATATCAATCTGGAAGAGAGAATAAACAGTACCTAAACACCGTGGAGCCTTACTTGCGAAATGCGCATCAGCCAGTTAAAATAATCAATTTCTTTACACAGGATATAACCCTACAATGGAGCTGGTCCCATCAGATAACCTGGCACACGTTAGCCCTATGCTAACCTCACCAGATGACAGCGATTATTTCCTGGAACAAAATTCCGCATGAGCCTATCAAAGATCTTAGACCAATGGCATTTCTTAAAATAGGTCAAACCTGGCCACCAGAGGGATCTTTTAAACCTACAAATTCAAGGTCTGCTTTTGTTTCCGTTGGTGTGTAAGAAAATGTTGTGTGTTGGCATATTGCATTGATGCGTTCTTGACTAGACTTCTAGCTACTAGTACTAACGTTAAACAAGGTTTTCGTACACGTGAAAATCCCATGTTTTACACACATTCGTGTGCTTTCACATCAATAAAGACGTGGGTGGATTATGCTTATGTCCTAAAACATCGTAAAATAAAAAACTAAGTCTAAGACGCCTGTGGTCTTGTCAAATAGTTCATTTACTCTTACCACTATCACTAACTGCTGGCATGATTAAACTAAAACAGTAGGCCCAGAGACAGCAAGATACGACGGCCGCGGGGCAAGGTTTTTATTTGAGGAGTAAAATGCTCCACGAGTCAAGTAACGCATATGTGACAAAGTAGGTATGTATGTAAATATATGTAAGTCTAGCCTACACATCTATGTAATATAGCCTATAGCAGCTACTATCATTTTTGTAGGTTACCTGTGATTTCGTTACCTGATAACTGTTTTTCTTTCGCTGTGTCAATTGACTGGATATATTAACTGCAGTATTAAGCCTAACATTGAACTAATGAATTATGGACTAATATGCATGCATTTCTAACTTCGGCAGGTTTGAGAGAAGTAGTCTGTCTTCATTGTTTTGTTACACAATTACACACCTGGCCTCTCCGCTGCCTTGGCTATTACTCTTAAATATTGTAGAGTCCCAGGAAAAGTCAGACCTCAGTTGTTTGTTGGACACTAAGACACATTGGCTGCTTTTGCTTGCTGAATGTAAAATAGGCTACAGCATTAACTGTCAGGAAGTTGAAAATGAGAGATCATCTCCGTGTCAGAAGACCATATTTTCCTATGGTATCTTAGCACCTGACAAAATACACCATATTAGTGGTCTCCTAATGCACCTTTCTGGACCTTCGAAACTGTCGAGAAGGCCAGCATCCCGGAGTCGCCTCTTGTGTTTTGCGGGTATTATTTAATGAAGCTGCCATTTGAGGATTTGTGAGGTGTCTTTCTCAAACTAGACACTCTAATGTACTTGTCCTCTTGCTCAGGTGTGCACTGGGGCCTCCCACTCCTCTTTCTATTCTGGTTAGAGAGTGTTTGCGCTGTTCTGTGAAGGGAGAAGTACACAGCGTGGTATGAGATCTTCAGTTTCTTGGCAATTTCTCGCATGGAATAGCCTTCATTTCTCAGAATAAGAAAAGACTGACGAGTTTCAGAAGAAAGTTCTTTGTTTCTGACCATTTTGAGCCTGTAATCGAACCCACAAATGCTGATGCTCCAGATACGCAACTAGTCTAAAGAAGGACAGTTTTATTGCTTCTTTAATGAGAACAGTTTTCAGCTGTGCTAACATAATTGCAAAAGGGTTTTCTAATGATCAGCCTTTTAAAATGATAAACTTGGATTAGCTAACACAACGTGCCATTGGAACACAGGAGTGATGGTTGCTGATAATGGGCCTCTGTACGCCTATGTAGATATGCCATAAACAAATCTGCCCGTTTCCAGCTACAATAGTAATTTACAACATTAACAATGTCTACACTGTATTTCTGATCAATTTGATGTTATTTTAAAGGGGGGAATGTGTTTTTCTTTCAAACACAAGTACATTTCTACGTGACCCCAAGCTTTTGAACGGCAGTGTATATGCAAATTTTTATGATCAGTACAATAAAATAAGTCCAAAATGGAAGGGAAACAGATTGATTGTCATCTGTAGCACCACGAAATCAGCCAAAACAAGCTCAATAACTCCATGCATGCACACACTCCTACTGAATATGCATTCACCTGTATTGTGGATAGGCCTAGGCTACATCTTGATTTACCCAATTTATCAATAGAGATTAACAATTCAAATAAATAATTACCATTATGTAGTTTGATTGGTAATAAAAACAGTCAAACTGATTGTAAGATTGTATAATTGATTCATTACTGCATACATGGCTGTCTCTGAAAAAAATGTTACGTCAAAAGAGTCTAATGTAACGAAATTGTAATTACCTCAAAAGATGCCCAAAGCTTGAACAGAGCAGTAGCTGAGTTTATCTGTCTGGATCAAGTGGCATTCTGTGACTTTCTGCTTCTTCTGCCGTGGCATCGCTTTGATATTGTTTGGTTATCGAGTTTTGTGATGGTATCGAGTATTGTGAAACTAAACCTGGAATCATTTTTAGTAAAATTCTGGTATAGTGACATCACTAGTATATGGGGATCGCAATGCACAGCCTTGAACTCACAGATCTGCCAACTTTTTTTATTAATTTTTTTTTACCACTTTCACAGGTAAATATGTATAGCCCTAATATTTAGCTAATGAATTGCCTCATATCTAGCTATATTTTTTGTTCTTATTTTTGGTGTTTGCTGTTGAATATCTACATTTAAATACAAGTTTTTAGATTATTTTTCATGGTATGTACATTGAAGTATTATTTGCCGTTGTCACTATGACAATGAAAGCACTGAATGGTCTTTGTTACCATCTTATTATCAGACCTACAGCGTGACCTACAGTGTTGATCAGTTGATTGACAGGTGCACTGTAGAACTATAAATGATTAACTTTCCTCTAGCGTGGATGCTCTTCAAAGTGGTTTCGAGTCCAGACTCGCGGTAAACGTCTTTAAAATAACTAACACAATACTGACACCTGTAGGATAAAGAGAGTGCTTTACTTTGTGAAGGACGCGCTTATGGACAAGTGTTTGTCCTTGTCCATCTACGTCAACATTTGTAATTGGCTGATGCAGAATATGTTTCAGGAAATAATCCCCGTCTGACTGGTGAGGTTAGCATAGGGCTAACGTGTCCCAGATTATCTGATGGGACCAGGTAGAATGTAGCATTCTATCACATGCAAGTAAATCAACGCTTATGCACATTTTGAGCAGGAGCAACTATTTAAATTTAAACTGATTTTAATTAAACCATTTGCAATTAAAATAAATAGCAATCCCTCCGAGACCGATGTTATCCCAGTATCCAGAAATCTTTCATCAATTTACAGTGAGCTCCAAAAGCATTAGGACAAGTGGTACATTATTGTTTTGGCTCTATACTCCAACACTTTGGATTTTACATTATACAATGACCAAAAAAGGTATTGGGACAAATTTGTGCATCCAACTTTATCACTCTTCATTTACAATTCATTCAGGATTATCTGTAATCATTTTAGCATCCACATGAATGAAACATTTTCTTATTTACAATAAAAGTGACTCAAAAATGACACAATACACTATTTACCATGAATTTCTAAGGGCACAAAATAATCAGAAACACAACCAAAACAAACAGCAAATGCACCCAACAAAATGTGTAGAGTCACAAGCTTGATGGGGTCATTGCGTGCTGTGAATATGGGACCAAATACTTAACTTTTGACTACTTAATACATATATTATGCATTCAGAGAGTATTCAGACCCGTTGACTTTTTCCATTTTGTTACGTAACCACCTTATTCTAAAATTGATTAAATTAAAACATGTTCCTCGTCAATCTACACACAATACCCCATAATGACAAAGTGAAAACAGGTATACCTTATGTACGTAAGTATTCAGACCCTTTGGTATGAGACTCAAAATTGTGCTCAGGTGCATCTTGTTTCCAATGATCATCCTTGAGATGTTTCTACAAAAAAGGAGGCACCTAAAGGAATCTCAGACCATGAGAAACAAGATTCTCTGGTCTGATTTAACTCTTTGGTCTGAATGCCAAGCGTCACGTCTGGAGGAAACCTGGCCCAATCCCTACGATGAAGCATGTTGGTGGCAGCATCATGCTGTGGGGTTTTCAGTGGCAGGGACTGAGAGAAGTCAGGATGAAGGGAAAGATGAACGGACGGAGGAAGCTACTAAAACAGCGAGATCCTTTTTCTACCAATTTCGTGGTATCCAATTGTTTTAGTAGCTACTATCTTGTCTCATCGCTACCACACCCGTACGGGCTTGGGAGAGACGAAGGTTGAAAGTCATGCGTCCTCCGATACACAACCAACTGCTTCTTAACAGCAGCGCGCATCCAACCCGGAAGCCAGCCGCACCAATGTGTCGGAGGAAACACCGTGCATCTGGCAACCTTGGTTAGCGCGCACTGCGCCCGGCCCGCCACAGGAGTCGCTTGTGCGCGATGAGACAAGGATATCCCTACCGGCGTCGCCCCCCGGACCTCCGGTTACGACAGAGCCTGGGCGCGAACCCAGAGTCCCTGATGGCACAGCAGTACAGCGCCCTTAACCACTGCGTCACCCGGGAGGCCCCAGTACAGCGAGATCCTTGATGAAGTCCTGAGCTCTCTGAGCAGGTTCTCAGACAAGGCCGAAGGTTCACCGAAGGTTCACCTTCCAACAGGACAACGACCCTAAGCACACAGCCAAGACAACGCAGGACTGGCTTCGGGACAAGTCTCTGAATGGCCCAGCCAGAGCCCGGACTTGAACCTGAACGAACATCTCTTGAGACACCTGTAAATATCTGTGCAGCGACGCTCCCCATCCAACCTGACAGAGCTTGTGAGGATCTGCAAAGAAGAATGGGAGAAACTCCCCAAATACAGGTGTGCCAAGCATGTAGCGTCATACCCAAGAAGACTCAAAGCTGTAATTGCTGTCAAAGGGGCTTCAACAAAGTACTGAGGAAATGGTCTGAATTCTTATGCAAATGTCATATCAGTTTTTTTTACTCTCAACACATTTGAATAAATGTCTAAAAGCCTGTTTTTGCTTTGTCATTATGGAATATTGTGTGTAGATTGATGCGGGGGGAAAAACTATTTAATCAATTTTAGAATATGGCTGTAATGTAACAAAATTAGGAAAAAGTCAAGGGGTCTGAATTTGTCCCAATAGTTTTGGTCCCTAAAATGAAGGGATTACGTACACAAAGTCCTGTGATTTGTAAACGGTTCACCCGATATGGATGAAAACACCCTCAAATTAAAGCTGAAAATCTGCACTTTAACTTCATAGTCATATGTATTATTTCAAATCCAAAGTGCTGGAATACGGAGCCAAAATAACAAAACACTTGTTACTGTCCCAATAGTTTCAGAGCTTACTGTAGTTATGGACCACAAATCTGTTTGGCATTAACTCAGTACAGACCACAGAGAATTACAGAATAATTCACATCACTAACAATTTGATGGAAATCACAGCAAAGACCAAAGGTAACAGAAAGGTAATTTAATATCTACATACATTTTCAACCCTGGAATGTCTTCAGAAAGTATTCACACCACTTTGTTTTGTGTTACAGCCTGAATGGATTAAAAATGACACACACACACACACACACACACACACAATACCCCATAACATCAAAATGGAATTATGTTTTTAGAATTGTTCACAATTTAATAAAGAATTAAAAGCTGAATTGTCTTGAGTCAATAAGTACTCAGCCCCTTTGTTATGGCAAGCCTAAATAAGTTAAGGAGTAAAATGGGCTTAACAAGTCACATAATAAGTTGCAAGGACTCACTCTGTGTGCAATAATAGTGGTTAACATGATTTTTTGAAAGACTACCTCATCTCTGTACCCCACACATACAGATGATGATTGTAAGGTACCTCAGTCAAACAGTGAATTTCAAACACAGAATCAACCATAAAGACCAGGGAGGTTTTCCAATGCCTCTCAAAGAAGGGCACCTATTGGTAGACAAAAAAAAGCAGACGTTGAATATCCCTTTAAGCATGGTGTATCAATACACCCAGCCACTTCAAAGATACAGGTATCATTCTTAACTCAGTTGCCGGAGAGGAAGGAAACACGCTCAGGGATTTCACCATGAGGCCAATGTTGACTTTTAAAAAGTTAAGAGTTTAATGGCTGTGATAAGGAGAAAACTGAGGATGGATGAACAACATTGTGGTTACTCCACAATACTAACCTAATTGAAAGAGTGAAAAGAAGGAAGCCTGTATTGAATACCAATGTTCCAAGACATGCATCCCATTTGCAATAAGGCACTAATGTATTGTGGCAAAGCAACTAACCTTTCATCATGAATACAAATGGTTATGTTTGGGGTAAATCCAATACAACAACAATGACTAAGTACCACTCCCTGGATTTTCAAGCATAGTGGTGGCTGCATCATGTTATGGGTATGCTTGTAAATCGCTATGAAATGGGCAGTTTCAGGATAAAAAATAAACAGAATGGAGCTAAGCACAAGCAAAATAGTAGAGGAAAACCTGGTTCAGTCTACTTTACACCAGACACTGGGAGATTAATTCACATTTAAGCTGGACAATAACCTAAAACACAAGAAAATCTATACTGAAATTGCTTACCAAGAAGGCAATGAATGTTCCTCAGTGGCCGAGTTAGCATCATCTTAAATCTGCTTGAAAGTCTATGGCAAGACCTGAGAATGGTTGTCTAGCAGTGATCAACAACCACTGACAGGGCTTGAAGAATTTTGAAAATAATCAAATGGGCAAATGTTGCACAAACCAGGTGTGGAAACCTCTTAGACTTACCCAGAAGGGGTCACAGCTGTAATCCCTGCCAAAGGTGCTTCTACAAATGATTGATTCAGGGCTGTGAATACTTGCGTGAGATATTTCTGTATTTAATTTTCTATAACTTTGCAAACATTTCTAAAAACATTTTTTCACTTTGTCATTATGGGGCATTGTGTGTAGATGGGTGAGATTATTTCTCAAATCAATTTTGAATTCAGGCTGTAACACAAAGTAGAATAAGTCAATACTTTCTGAAGGCAGTGTATCTTCGTTTGAAATGGAATGTTTTACTTGATACGCATCATAATAGCAGTACAGAATAGCTCTAAATACATCAATGTAGGTCTGTGTGCATAAAAGTAAAAGGATAAAACAAGGTTTGCATTTGTACATCTGATTCAAGCAACTTGTTCTACGATAAAAAATAAAATAAATAAAAAGGTAATCTGTGCAGAGGTACTTGACATCAGGTGGAAGACTTTACTTTAATAAATGTTATATAATTTTAGCTCAGAGAGGAGCCCTGGAATTTGTTGGCTCCCGTTACGTCCCTCTCCCTAATTGAACCCATGAGTGCTTTGACTGAGACGGACAGCTTGGCCCTCTGGTCACCGGACAGTTTGATTTCAAACGCTTTACAGGGGTTTTTCGAAAGAAGATGTCTGGCGGTGAGCAACTTCTGATGAGAAACACTTGGCACGATTCATTCCATCAGCTCAAGCGCAGTGTTTTCCACTAGCGTCGTCTATACAGCCGGTTCCACACATTTTCAGCCAGGTACTTTTTTCACTTAAATTAACTGGGCTACTTCTTTACAATTTGCAGAAAAAAGTCCACCAAGCCCTCTCCCGCTTGAATGAATGATATGAATAAACCATACTACTTTTAAATTCAGAAAAAAGTCTGCCAAACTCTCCCCCGCTAGAATGAACAGTATGCATCTTCTACCGATCTATTGACAAAGTGAGTGTTGACAGGGAAACACTGAGGGTTTGACAGTTGTCTGTCGAGGTTCCTCTCTGTGTGTGTGTGTGTGTGTGTGTGTGTGTGTGTGTGTGTGTGTGTGTGTGTGTGTGTGTGTGTGTGTGTGTGTGTGTGTGTGTGTGTGTGTGTGTGTGTGTGTGTGTGTGTGTGTGTGTGTGTGTGTGTGTGGTGTGTACGCTGTGGTTGCAGTCAAATGTCTTTACACGGAGGGAGAGAGCATGATGCTCCTTCATCGTCTATTGTAACGACTAGTCGAAATCCACATAGTTTATTGTATCTAGCACATTCATTTAATTTATTTTGCATGTTTCATATGAACCCACAAAGTGATGGCGCATGGGCTAACGGTGCTTTGATTGATGAACAGCAAGCTTAACTAGTTTATAAAAGGTGTCGAATTGACTGAATAAAGTCAATCTCCTTCAACTCTTTGACATTCAATAATGTCCATGGTATCACATCGGGATAAGTAAACTAAAGATCTCATTTGTATTTTTGATATATAGTCCATTAGGACTTGCCAGACACTGATGTTAAAATGAGTGACTTGTCAGTAGCCTACCGAAACACATCGGTTAGAGAGCCGTTCATTTGGCTCCCATATTTTGCTGGCTTTTTGCCGATTATCTGCAGATAAATTATGAGGGGAAAAAATGATGGATATGGTAAATCGTCCTCACTGCAGGAACAATAGGTAGGCTTGTGGAAAGATAGCCTCACTCTTGTCCAAAATGTGATAAAATAAATAAATAAAAAAGATTGAATCATTATGAAGCTAAAGATACGTTACAGCCGTATTCTAAAAATGGATTTAAAAAATAATCCTCACCAATCTACGCACAATACCCCATAATGACAAAGTGGAAAAAACAGGTTTTTAGAAATGTTTGCTTATTTATTAAAAATACAAAACAGGAATATGTAAATAACATATGTATTCGTACCATTCGCTATGAGACTCGAAATTGAGCTCAGGTGCATCCTGTTTCCCTTGATCATCATTGAGATGTTCACACAACTTCATTTGAGTCCACCTGTGGTAAATATAATTGATTGGACATGATTTGGAAAGGCACACACCTGTCTATAAGGTCCCACAACTGAGAATGCATGTCAGATCAATAACCAAGCCATGAGATCAAAGGAATTGTCCGTGGAGCTCCAAGACAGGATTGTGTCGAAGGCAAAGATCTAGGGAAGGGTACCAAAACACTTTTGCATCATTGAAGGTCCAAGAACACAGTGGCCTTCAATTATTCTTAAGTGGAAGAAGTTTGGAACCATGAAGGCTCTTCCTAGAGCTGGCCTCCCAGCCAAACTGAGCAATCAGGGGAGAAGGGCCTTGGTCAGGGAGGTGGCCAAGAACCTGATGGTCACTCTGACAGAGCTCCAGAGTTCCTCTGTGGAAATGGGAGAACATTCCTGAAGCACAACCATCTCTACAGCACTCCACCAAATCAGGCCTTTATGGTAGAGTGATCAGACGGAAGCCACTCCTTAGTAAAAGACACATAACAGCCCGCTTGGCACCAAAAGACTCCAGGGCCATGAGAAAACAAGATTCTCTGGTCTGATGAAACAAAGAAATAACTATTTGGCCTGAATGCCAAGCGTCAGGTCTGGAGGAAACTTGGCACCATCCCTACGGTAAAAGCATGGAGGTGGCAGCATCATGCTGAGGGGATGTTTTTCAGTGGCAGGGACTGGGAGTGTAGTCAGGATTGAGTCAAAGATGAACGGAGCAAAGTACAGAGAGATCCTTGATGAAAACCTGCTCCAGAGTGCTCAGGACCTCAGACTGGGGCAAAAGTTCACCTTCCAACAAGACAACGACCCTAAGCACACAGCCAAGACAACACAGGAGTCACTTCAGGACAAGTCTTCATGTCCTTGAGTGGCCCAGCCAGAGCCCGGACTTGAACCCAAACAAACATCTCGGGAGAGACCAGAAAATTGCTGTGCAGCAACGCTTCCTATCCAGTCCGACAGAGCTTGAGAGGATCTGCAGAGAAGAACAGGAGAAACCACCAAATACAGGTGTGCCAAGCTTGTAGCATCAAACCCAAGAAGAAGACTCGAGGCTGTAAGCGCTGCCAAAGGTGCTTCAACAAAGTACTGCGTAAAGGGTCTGAATACCAATGCAAATGTGATATTTCAGCTCCTTATCGTTTAATAAATTAGCAAAAATGTCTAAGAGCCTGTTTTCGCTTTGTCATTATGAGGTAGTGTGTGTAGATTGACGGGTGGGGAAACTATTAAATTAATTTCATAATAAGCCTGTAACCTAACAACATGTGGAACAAGTCAAGGAGCTCTGAAGGCACTGTAGGTCTACTGATTTAATCAAAGTCTGACAATGGAGTAGACAACTGCTGCTTTCTGTGTAGCAAAGCCCACGATTAACACCAGCTTCATTCTTCAATCATACCTGTATTGCAGATCCCTGACAAAAATGGCTCTAAAAAAGGTTGTTTGGAGCCTACGGAAGTCCGCAGACCAGATTATTTAGGAATAAATCTGTTGGTCAATAGATACACAAGTTGATTTTAAATCAATTACATACTGCAATTCACAAAGAGAGTTGCAATTGTTGAAATTCTCTCACTAATTTAACTGAGTGGCCATCACACAATTTGTTTGATTTTAAATGTAACCTTTAATTTATTTAAGATAATTTGGGCAATTCACTTCATTTTTCTGTTTAAATAAAATATATAATTTAAAGAACAACCATATCTTGCAGTACAATACTTTACTCTTAAGAGAAGACAGGTTAAATGTTTGTTTTTTTAAATGGTGTAATGTCCTGATCATATAAGCCTAGGTCTAGACGATATCCCCATAAACTAGCAAAACACTGAATTCAAACATGTTCAGTCACTCAAATTGTAAACACAATACCACAACTTTCCAATCTGGGAGGTAAACTCAATAAAGTATGTAATCATTTTGCTGCATTTTAAAGATGGAATCAAGACACTAGAATGTGACAGATGCCACCAAAATAGAGCTTGTTACGCAAAACAAATGCATAACCTGAGCCGGGGGATATTGGCTGGCTACTCCATGTGCTTGTGGAAAACACCACATGCTTATCAAAAGTAGAGAACCATCGTGTTGGGAGCAGCAGGGCGAGCTCTTAATGCATTTTTTAAATTGCATAGAAAACTATAAGGGCTATCCATGGGAGCCACACAAATAGGGGGCCTTGGCGGAGGTTTATTGGTCTTAACACCTCTAATGTCAATGGGTGCTCTGCATTCTTCACATGCCGCATGGTGCGAAGCAAGAGAATATTTTGAGAAAACAGTGAATCTGGGGGGAAAAGCAACGTGGTGCTAACAGTATGAACTAGCATCCAGCAGGAAGTTCCAGCACTAGTGCTATTTGACAGATTCCAGGCCCAATGAATAGCAAGGCCTCAGGGACATATTGCTTGAGAGTGAAATATGATTCACAACACAGTTTTTAGGCATCGAGAATATCTAGGAAAGCGTTTTATCCATTTATTTCCTAAAGACTGACTCACGCTTATGACTAAACCAAACGCTATACAAAATATCTAGGAAAGCGTATTATCCACATATTTCCTAAAGACTTGACTCACGCTGATGACTAAACCAAACGCTACACAAAAAAATATACTCAATGGGCATGACATGAGGAAAATCTTGTGTTTTGTATTCCTCTAAGTCTTTATTCACAGCAGAAATTATTGTGAAAGAGGTGGCAAGGTATAGCATGTGGCCAACATTTTGATGCCATATGTGACCGGTTACAGTATATATATATATATATATATATATATATATATATATATATATATATATATATATATATATATATATATATATATACACACACACACACACACACACACACACACACACACACACACACACACACACAGACCTATAAACACACACGGTCAAATGTTTTAGAACACCTACCTAGAACAACTTAAATGGTTTTCCTTTATTTTTTACATTGTAGAATAATAGTGAAGACATCAAAACAAAACACACATGGAATCATGTAGTAACCAAAAGTGTTAAACAAATCCAAATATATTCTTCAAAGTAAACACCCTTTGCCTTGATGACAGATTTGCATTCTCTCCAAAAATGCATCCTGTTTGCAAAAAGGCAAAGAAATGGGGCAAAGCAATTCACTTTGTGTCCTGAATACTAGGTGTTGTATTGGATTTGCGAAAACATAACACATTACTGAGTACCATATGCTCCATATTTTGAAGCATAGTATTGGCTGCATCGTGTTATGGGTATGCTTGTAATCACTAAGAACGGAAGTTTTTTTTGAAAGCACAGGAAAATCCTAGAAGAAAACCTGGTTCAGTCTACTTTCCACCAGACACTAGTAGATGAATTCACCTTTCAGCAGGACGATAACCTAAAACACAAGGCCAAATCTATACTGGAGTTGCTTACCAAGAAGACAGTGAAAGTTCCCGAGTGGCCGAGTTCCAGTTTTGACTTAAATCTATGGCAAGACTTGAAAATGATTGTCTAGCGATGATCAACAACCAACTTGACAGAACTTAAGAATTTTGAAAATAATAAAATGGGAAAATGTCACACAATACAGGTGTGGAAAGTTCTTAGACTTACCCAAAAACACTCACAGCTGTAATCAATGCCAAATATTCTAACATGTATTGACTCAGGGATGTCAATACTTATGTAAATGAGATATTTCTGCATTTCATTTTCACAACATTTAAAAAATATATGTTTTCATTGTAATTATGAGGTATATATGTAGAAGGATGATAAAAATGTTAAAAAATCTATTTAATCCATTTTGAATACAGGCTGTAACAACAAAATGTGGAATAAGTCAAGGGATATGAATACTTTCTGAAGGCGCTGTAGATAGTTCTGAAGACATGTTGATTGAGGAAACTATTTGGTTCTCACTGTCGGGGCATTCGATCACAAGGACATCAAACTGAGGAGCACAGCGCGCACACACACTTTACATCCCAAACACAAACAAAACTATAAAAGCCAAGTCCTTTCTGGTGGAGGTTTGACATTCATTCAGCTCTTTTGTGGCTAGCTTGTCCCTCAATGTACAGCAACTGGTTGATTTATTGTCACTCATGTTTACTTATTGTCACTCATATTGTTAATCCACTGTGCAAGAAAGAGACAGAAACACACACAGTGGCATCGATAACATACGTGTGCTTAACCCTCAATTAAGAGTACTTAGCACCTTAAATTCCTTTGGCATGTAAAGAGGCAGCGTTTATTGCTGAAACGTTCCCGAGGGTGACACACAACTACCATTAAAAAGGACTACCTTCAGGTGTGAAGGCAAGCCAAAGATACGTTGCACACATATCATTACTTTGAGCAGTAAAATCACAAAGCTAGATACAAGTATCAAAAGTAATTAGCAAGGTGTGCCTCTGTATAAAGACGAGTCATAGGGAAGGAAAGGCTATTGGATACAAAGCCGCTCCCTTCTTTGCTCTTTCAGACAGGGCGAAAAATAAACTTTCAACACCTGACAAAGAAACGAGACACAGTGCAGAACCAACAAGAGTGAGCGAGAGAGAGATGGAGAGGGGGAGAAACAGGGGTGGGGAAGGCCCTCCGCCCAGACGGTTGGAGGGGGGTCAGTGACTGTGAGCACAACCACAAAAGGGGAGGGCACATATGTCAAAAATATTTAAGATGCACCAGCCACAGCAGTGCTTTACTGAGGAGCAAAGAGCCTGAGCAAACAGTTGGCTAAAGGGAGCTTCACTTCAACCAGTCAGGACTTTGATTCCTAACTCACTCCAACCAATCCTGTTCACTTCGCCTCTTCAGGACCTCCAGCACCGCTAAAGAATCAGACTGGACCAGGACAGCTTGTATTCCAGCAGAGCAAGAACATAGGTGCAAGTATCTCATTTTTGAAACATAGAAAATGGTTAAGATGTCTTTGCGCACGGCGGCTCTGACTGTCACCCTGCTGCTGGTGCTGACAGAAGCGTGGGCGCAGAACCCAAGGAAGAGGCTGGCGCCACCCAAGCCTCCAAAGGCACAGTGCTGCGATGAGGTGCGCTCCCTGAAGGTACAGGTGGCCAACCTAACCAGCATCCTGGAGGAGCTGAACCGCAAGCAGGAGGCAGACTTGATGAACGTAGTTCGGCAGATGATGGAGCTGGACAAGCAGAACAGGCAGCAGGAGGCCCGCGTCACAGAGGCCGAGAGCAAGTATTCCGAGATCAACAACCGGGTGGAGATCATGCAGCTACAAGCCGTCGAGTCTGCCATTCAGACCTCGTCAGGTAAGAACTTACCATGTGGATGTGTCCCAGGTTCTTGGGTCAGGGAATTAAGCCCCTTTAATTTGTTCATTGCACCACAGCAACAAAGAAGAAAAGAGAAATTAAACGAATTAAATTTAAAATGTTGTGTTTTCATTACTTAACTTCAGTGGAGAAAAAAAAGAGGCTAAATTAAGGCATCAAAAATGGTTTGAAATGGAATAATTAGTAGGACTTAATAAAACTCAAAAAGTTTTTCTGGTGAAAATAATAGCCTTTGAGTAGGTGAATGCAGTCGTACAGTAGTGACTGTGACAAATGGCCAGAGTGGAAATCTGTCCAGCTCCACATGGCAGACCCAGTTAAGCTTAGACCCAGACGATACTTCTCTCTCTCCCTCTCTATCGCGCTTGCCTGCTCAGCATCTTCTGCCAGATGTTCTCCACAGGTGTGAAAATCATATCACTGGCTACCATACATTACACACTGCCATATATATATATATATATATTCATAGCACACACCTATTGTTAGACACACAGGAAATTTAGTTGTCTTAAATGTATTTTTTCCTCCTCTTTATGACAGTCAGTCAGTCTGCAGTCAGAAAACGATCCACTTAAAAATACCCCTTAAAAGAGAGACGCGACTATTAGTTTCAAAACCATTAAACAACCAAACAAAATGTGTTCTATTAGATTGGTATGTAGGGTGGTGTTGTTTGTCAAAAATACAAGCATTTTGAATTTATAGGACACTAGAAACATATTTTTGGACAAACTATAATTAGCTGTGGTGGCTCCGATTCTTGGGCACCAAACAGCTGCCATCAATTGGTGATAATGGAGATTATAGTGTGCAAGCCTGTCTGGGTGTCTCATGGCAACCAAAAGCCATAATTTGAACTCGTAGTCTCCTGTCTGCACAAAGTCTGTCAATAAAGACCACCTCCATCAAAGCCAAATTGTTTCCATCAGTCATCGGAACTTAACCAAACCATTCATCACTGTGGGGAGATTTAACCAGGCATGTCGAAGTGTACTCTTTTCATACCCTATTAGCCAGTCTTAGCAGTGTTGCTTTTATGATTCAGGCACGGTAAACAGAGAGAAGCTTTATAAAAAAGACAAATTACAGAGACACTGTGCAGACGGGGAAGCAGAGCAGGAAGAAAAGCAAAGATCGGAGTGATTCCACTCCAGCCTCGAAAACACTTCAGCCCCCTTTTGATGCATTGGATCCATTTCTCCCCAGTGATCTCAGAGCACCACTAACCGCATCACCATACCATCACATGAACAATTGAGAAAACTACGCAAAGAAACTGAACCATGCCGTGGATCATATCCTTTTATCTCAAAAGTCTGACTTCTCTGCCAGACATCCATTCCCATGATTCAGTCAATTAGGATTTTTAAAATCCACCATGAAACGGCATCTGGTTTGGCCATCTCTAATGACATAACCTTTATTTTCTAGATGCTGTCTATGACTGCGCATCCCTGTACACCAAGAACTACAAGATCTCGGGGGAGTACAAACTGCCTGCAGATGACTTCCTGAATACCCCTGAGATCAACGTAAGTGATGAACCCTGTAACTGCAAACAAGTTTTAGGTTCACACATCCCTGCTACATTGTAGTCTCTGTAGACTACTCTGTAGACTTTTCACAGACTTGTTGGGGTAAGTTGTTTACATTTACATTTTAGTCATTTAGCAGACGCTCTTATGCAGAGCAACTTACAGTTGTGAGTACATACATTTTTGTACTGGTCCCCCGTGGGAATCGAACCCACAACCCTGGCGTTGTAAACGCCATTCTCTACCAACTGATCCGCATGTTTAACCTGTGCTGTTGGTTTCAGGTATTCTGTGACATGGAAAGCAATGGCGGTGGGTGGACGATCATCCAGAGACGCAAGGTGGGCCTGACCTCCTTCAACCGCGACTGGAAACAGTACAAGAACGGCTTTGGCACCATCCGCGGAGACTTCTGGCTGGGCAATGACAACGTCTTCCGTATGACAAGGCAACCCAGCACACTGAGGATAGAGATGGAGGTACAAAGGACGGCTGAGGGTGGGAAACCCAAAACAGGCTAGCCGCTTAGACCAGGCCCCAGATATTGAGAGTAGTAAAATAGATAACTTGGTAAAGCTTTCCATGGTTCTGACACACATCACTCCTGGGAAACTGATGTTAGCAAGTGGGAGGTTGCTAACATCAGTTAGGAGCCAGGAGACTGAAGACAGACCACCCAATACACAGTAAAAAGAAAACTCATGGGCATGTGGTAAACCTCTTGCTTCGCCAAAAGTGATAACATTACTATTTTAACTACAAAGGTCAATATTGTCAGTTGCGTAGTTATACCACAAGCTGTGCAGCAAATATGTTAATCAGATACTATTTGTATTTTCTGTTCTCCAATGAAGGACTGGGAAGGCCAGACCCGCTTTGCAGAGTACAGCTACTTCACAGTGAAAAACGAGTTGAACAGCTACAAACTCTTCATCGCCAACTATAGTGGAAACGCCGGGGACTCTCTGCGCTACCACAACAACACTAACTTCAGCACCAAGGGCAAGGACAACGACAAATGTGTGGACGACTGTGCTTCACTACGCAAAGGTACAAAATACTTAACTCGGGTTTAAATCACAATTTAGATGAATAGATTAAGATTGATTCCATGTAAGAATTCATTGAACACCTTTCAATTTCTTTCCAATTAATATTTTACTATTTTCCCCTACAGGTGGTTACTGGTACAACTGTTGCACTGACTCCAACCTGAATGGCGTGTTCTATCGCTATGGCGACCACATCAAGAACTCAGATGGAATCACTTGGTACGGCTGGCACGGGCCCAACTATTCCCTGAAGAGGGTGGAGATGAAGATCCGGCCACAGAATTTTCAACCATAAACGCTTCGAACTTCAAACCCTGGATGATGTGCATGCTTCCCGAGAGATTTAACAAAGCCTCTGAGAAACCAATGTCTTTCCCCTTGACCTTTGTTATTGCCTGGAATATTTCTATGGGATGAATGCGTAATGCATTTAACATGTGTGATTGTAAATTGTAGTTAGTTTTGTATTTATCGTTGAAATACTTTATTTTCTTAAAAGCTTTAACAGAAGCCTCTCTACCACTGTTCTGTAAGGGTAACTGAATGTTGCTTCCCTCCATCTGTCTCAAAGCAATAGGGTATATTTATCAGTCCTAACTCAAGCTGTCTACTAGCCTGTGGTTAAGTTGATTACATGTATTTGGCAGGTATGACAATGCAAAAACAAAAATATGAAGATCCATCAAGTGTTTTGCAATGGGCCTTTGTGAGCTGCTGGAATGGGAACGACCACCCAATGTACTTTCATCAGAAGTACCCGAAAGATTTTTATTGTGAGAGAAAATAACATGTAGATTTTGGGGGAATTGTGTCCTTTGTAAAACGTGTACAGCTCTATATTGTGTTGTTTTGTGGGATAGAAAATAAATGTGTATTTTTAAAAAAACAAAGTGTGTTGCTGATGGTAGTCAATGTGGTTTATTCATCTAGCCGCCTGTCTTAGTTCAATATCGTCAAATTATCACAAGTCCCCAATGGTTAGCTGGTTCGGTGAAAGAGCAACAGTAGGTTCGAGAAGCAGACAGTTGATCAACCTCCTGTCTCTGACCAACAATGACCAAGCCTTTGCCTTCAGCCACCACTGATCTCTGACTCTCAGGTCACACTGACATACATGCCACAGGTCACATAGCCAAACTCCAGGAAACAGCACACACACACACACACACACGTTTTCCACGACTGCCCGCCCAGTCAATACCACATAAAGAAATTAATAAAAAGGGTTTTTCAACTACATACTGAAATGGTAAGAGTATATAGTGGAATGCGTTCAGCAAGATGCGCTGCCTGAGTAGTCTCTTCAAATAGGAGCGACGGTCAGGATGGAGGACATTCCAAATAGTGTGGGTGCTTCCATTCCTCACCTTCCCGAGAAAGACTGGCGGACGAGCGACATTCTTAAAAGTAAGTCATTGGGAGCTTAGGGACGGTGACAAATTCTGAGGATAATTTAAGATAGACGACAAATGACAGAGCCATGCTCATGTATGCAGAGGTTGTGGGTCCACCAGTCCAAAAAGGTTTCCACTGGCAGCTGCGGAGTGGGGCTTGGGCTCCCAAGGAGAACTGGGAGGTTCCCGTCGAATTCCTCATTAATCAAGGAACCCTATTGCCAGGTGTAACTTTTTAGGTTGTGTATGTGGAATGCCCCTGTGCTAATGGCTGAGACATAATTTCTTCGATCTGTCCACTGTAGGGCCTGACAGGGGACTTTTACAGTTAATTTACAGGGAAGCCCTACTTTCTCAAAAGGGTACTGCCAAAGCCTCTGCTATTTATAACAAGATATCGTACTGAGGGAGACGTTGGCTATTGGTCCTTTTGCTGGCGCTGTAAAAGAGGCAGTATCTTAAAAGTCAAATTAAGGAAATGACTAAATCAATATGCCGTCAAGGAGATATACAATCATTTTTTATGAGTCTTTCAGATGCTGCTGAGAAGAAACTAAGTATTCATAAAACTATCAAACATTCCAGTAGACGGCCGGAAGCTATCAATTTTAGTAAGAGCTCTTACCTTCTACACAACATTTCAGAGTGCATTTCATATTGATGGATGTCAAGCATTGCACTTCACTTATGATTACTAGCATTACATGGTAGTTAGCAATGGCAGTTAGAAAAGGTAGTTAGCAATGTAATGTAAATGGCAGGGTGAGCTTATTTCAAAAGGCAAATAAAACATTTAAAAAAATATATATAATATTATTACATTTTTATCCTGTGATGAGGGAACCACATCTCAATACTGCATCTGTGTCAGTTTTAAAATGTTTAGTGTGGCACTATTAAACCACAAAGTTATTTAAAAAATGTTTTATAGAAACCTGGTCGGAGGACTGTACAAAATGTAAATAACGCATATGAGTTAGGACGAGCAGCACTGGATGGGTAGCCATCTCACAGTTGGACAGGATAGCTTCTGCTTAAGAGGTTGCAGCCCCTTACATCTGAGCATACCAAACTTTATTTGAAATTTCATTTCCACGGGAAACATTATGGCCGCGTATTTGTTATAAACAGATGGCCCAGATGCAATGACACTCGGTTCCAGCCACTGCAATAAGCGATCGTGCTACCAGTCTCACGATCAAACTATAAATTAAATCAGCCCTTTCTTTAAGAGGCCTTTATATTAGCAACAGCACCAGAGAGACTCCGTCCAGACTCCAATCATTTAATTCAAACGAGAAAACATTTCAATTCAACACAAAATGTTATAAAATGACAGGGAATTTGAATGACACGTCATGTGAGAACCCATTGACATCGACTGATTTCTATCAAAATTATATTGCTTTGATCCTCTAATTGTATGAATTTCTTGAGCGGAGTGCCCAGCTACCAGACATCAAAAACAAACGACAAGGAAAAAGAACATAGGCCTTTTAGAAAAGGCCAAGAAAACATCCTTCCTTCCTTATCTTAATACCTAAGCCGACGTGATTAAATAGCCTAAGTGAAAGGATGGTTTCCATTCAGATTGGTAATTACTTCAAGCAATGAAGGAAGAAATGAAAGAAGGATTTTAAGTATTTGAACAGGGCCCTAGGCTCACCTACCGCAGTGGTCTAATGGATTAACCCCAGGTCGCAGGTCCTAAATCATTTTTGCTGCCTCAAAGTCCCTCATGCCTTATTCATACTGTATACCCCTGCATCTGGACGGCTGTGGAGCATCATCAAAGTCGCTTTCAATTCCTAGGACGGCGTGGATAATGGAAAACTGTGCATTTCCGCTTCTGTAAATGCCTTCCACAGATTTGAAATGCCTAAATACTAAATAAATGAAGACCCATATGGTCTGACTAGACTACGTTTTGAGATTACTTTTTGGCGTTCAAATGCCATTACTAAGCCCACCAGCAACAGAGTCCCTGATACCTTACACACAGCTTTCTCGCTTTATTAAGGAAAACATTTAATTGCAATCCACTGCAAAGGACAAATGTATATTTGGGGATCAGGAAAGAAATGGTAGACAATCTTCCAAATGTCCTGACTGAAGAATATCATGCAATGGCCCAAGAAATCTCTTACTTCTATATACACCAACCAAAGTGATGGAATAGAACAGGCTGCTTGGTGCACAGGAGTCTCATGGGCAAAATACTAGGTTATTTTATGGGAAATCCTGGAGAGGTGAGAACCAGATGGGGAGATTGAAAACACTGAGCTGCTGGCTCCCATCATTCATCAAGGCTGGGAGAAATTGAAAACAGGCCCCTGAGAGAACGCTATTCCAGACCACTCGATGGATGAAAGGAGGCAAACGTCCAATTAAATGGCTGGAAAACAGTTCTCTTCATACAATACCAGCGTAAAAAACAAGGGTGAGAGGTAGGATGGAAAAGATGACAGGAGATATGAAAGAGCTATCGGATGGGGGATGTAGCAACCATTATCTGACTGGTGTAATAAGTTAGACTCATTGACTAAAGGACGTTTAACAACCCCTTTATCAGAGGTTGGCCTTGTCTTTAATGAGGCTTTGTGGTTCACAAATACACTAAACAAAACCCAAATAATAGGTAATGGAAGAACTAGCAAAGTGTAAGCTAAGAATAGTTGTATTGAGGTGGACACCTGTTCCACTGTGTCCCAACTCAAAACGGACTCCGATTTGGGTAAAGTTATGTCTGCCAATACTACAGTGACTAGGCCTAAAGCAAAGAAACGAGAGAAAAAAGCGCTTAAGCATTAGCCACGGTCGGTTGTTCCATTCATGGCACACTAATCAAAACATCCCACTGCATCAATCGTAGCAGCCTTCTTTCCAAAATAGCTGCCCATCCAGAAATTATCCACTCGCCTTTTCCATGTGGGAGGAATTCCAAACGCATATTTTTCAAGGGTCATCCACAAAATGGACAAAATGTACCAGACCGACATTGTACTTACATAACCGGCGCGCTCTCTCTCGGTTTACACTTTGTCATCAAGGCAAGTAACTTTGAACTACTGGACATCTGGCATCTGTGTTCTCCAGCCATGTGCAATCACACACATTCCACCAAAACTGACATGGGGGAGCCAAAGAAAATGGCTAAAAGCACTGGGTCTTCCATTCAAGCTATTTTTTGGTTAGGCTTCACCAAGTAGAAATGACCCAACACAAGCAAGAGTTATATAACCCAAGGGGAACCATACAGTATCCGTACTGCCTCAGTAGCTACCTGTAGAATGTCTGAACGATTGATGCTGGCCATTGCCAAGTCTGGGAAGCACAGGAAATGTAGTGTGCAACCACCAAATACTCCCCCGTTCTAAATGGGTTGTGTAGATGAATGTGTTCTCTTAGTGAGGTTCCTACCTGATGAGGGACTCTAGGATGAGAGGAGAGGCGCCCTTCTGGAACTCCAGCTCTTTGTAGTGGAGGGCCTTGGCGTAGGCACGACATTTGGCAGCCCTCTCACCCAGCAGAACAATGCCATTGTCGTCTCTCAGAGGCAGAGGACCCTGAAAAGACACAGGACATTCATTAGACAGGTGGATTGATGGAAGGATGGATGCCGTGGCACTGTGCTGAACCAGCGTTATCCAACAATGGGGTGGGTACACCTTTATTCCAGCCCACACATGATTCAGCTAATAAATACCCAGACAGAGGATAGTGATGAGTGGATTATTTGAATCCGGTCTGTGACTGCAGAGCTGGAACGAAAGCCTGCACACCAAGTAGTTCTCTCCAGGACTGGAGCTGAAGACCTCTGCTCTGAGTATGAACCCACCTTATCGCTGTGCTCCATGAACTCAGCCAGGTTTAGCAGGGTCTGGGTGACCTCGGCGATGTCCTGGGAGGTGAGGGCCAGTTCAATGCTGCGGATCAGCTCATCCTGCTGATCCTCACTCAGCTCAGACCAGCATGACAGGAAGGCTGCGTTGAACAGGTCTCTGACAACAGATGGGAAAGTTAGCAACAGCTTAAGAGCAGTAACTTAACATGCTGATATGCTCAACCTCTACATATATTTTTTGTAAATAATCAATTTAAGTCTTCAGGGCAAGATATAGGCCTCCTGTTTGTCTTGTTGTGTGTTTGAAGGACCATACGTTCATTAGTCCATCATAATAATTATATTGGTTAGGCATCAGAAGAAAAAAATAGTCCATGGATGCCACACCAAGGTGTGCCCAAGTTATCGCGGCAAAACAAAACATGATCTGGTTTAAGAGTCGAAAAGAGGTGTCTTTTGGTTCAAAATAAACTGCAACTTGACACTTACTGAGGACCTCTGTGGCTTACTGAGGACCTCTGTGGCTTACTGAGGACCTCTGTGGCTTACTGAGGACCTCTGTGGCTTACTGAGGACCTCTGTGGCTTACTGAGGACCTCTGTGGCTTACTGAGGACCTCTGTGGCTTACTGAGGACCTCTGTGGCTTACTGAGGACCTCTGTGGCTTACTGAGGACCTCTGTGGGGGGAAAAACAGGGTGACTGCCTGGTGCTCTGAAGTGTGGTGGGATGGAGGGATGGAGAGAAGGAAAGGGGACAGCTATACCTGGCGAGGGGAATGTAGGTTTGGGCCAGAGACCAGCACGAGCGCAGGGCAGGGGACGACGACTCCTTCAGCAGGACCACGCTCAGCCGTCTCAGCCACTCCAGCCAGTCATCCTTGGACACCTTCCGAGCGGCGCCCCAGGCCTGTGGCCACCAGAAAAATGTAATGAAATCACATCACGTTAATGCACTTCATATGGCAACAGTTGGGGAGGGAAGAAGTTTCCATTAGCAGATCAGACTTGTCAGTGTATGACACTATGTTTAAGAATGATTAGACGTGCCGAGGCAAAGGTGCTTCAAATCGTTGGGCATTGGCATCTTGTAGAAAGGAAAAATTGCTGATTATATCAGTAAGACATTACTTATTGCCTGGTGAAATGTGTTGGATGAAAACAGAGCATTCTGTCAAAGGAAAAAACATTTTAAATATCCACCATGAGACCCTTTGTATGAAAAATCACAATCAATGGACCATGAAGTGATTTAATAATGAGTCTCTAAAACCAAAACAACTTCCCGTTTGAGGACAAAAACTAAATGTATTACTTAAAATAAGACAAGGCACAGTGCAGGAAATAAAACACCATTTTATTTCTCCTGACCTTCTGCAGGGCTGTGGTGCTGACGTGGAGCTTCTTCATTGGCCCCGCCTCCGCCGGGCCACTACCGACATCGCCCTGGTTACTGCGCAGCTGGCGATGCTGGAAGATTAAAGGATCCTCTTCCTCCTCCGCCAAAGTGTACCCCTGAGATAAACACAGTTACCATGACACACAAACAGTGAACTCACACACAAATCAGGTCCTTCGAAACGTGTTGTCCACACAAGTTGCATTTCCTTCCTGAAGAGAAGCACACTGTTGACAAGCAACGTCCCTCGATGATTCTTCTTCTATTACACCGTCTGCTCGGAATTCAAATTGAAACGTGTCTTCGTGTGTTCCTCACAAAGACTGCCTCCTCGCTATTCTCAACACATTTCATGGCACATGCTGACAATGTGAAAGGGTTGGAGTCAGGACTACTACCACACGATAGCATCATTGTTTTCTGGTATTCTCAGATTTAAAATGGATTAAATTGTTTTTGTCCCTTATCAATCTACACACAATACCCCCATAATGACAAAGCAAAAACAGTTTATTTTGTATTTTTTTTATATATTTGCTCATTTACATTTTTTAAATTCTACTGAAATATCACATTTACATAATTATTCAGACCCTTGCAGTCTTCTTGGATACGACGCTACAATTATTCTCTGCAGATCCTCTCAAGCTCTGTCAGGTTGGATGGGGAGTGTCGCTGCATTTTCAGGTCTCTCCAGAGATGTTCGATCGGGTTCAAGTCTGGGCTCTTGCTGGGCAACTCAAGGACATTCAGAGACTTGTCCCGAAGTCCAGATCTGACGCTTGGCATTCAGGCCAAAGAGTTCAATCTTGGTTTCATCAGACCAGAGAATCTTGTTTCTCATGGTCAGAGTCATTTAGTTGCCTTTTGGCAAACTCCAAGCGGGCTGTCATGTGGCTTTTACTGAGGAGGGGCTTCTGTCTGGCCACTCTACCATAAAGGCCTGATTTGTGGAGTGCTGCAGAGATGGTTGTCCTTCAGTAAGGTTCTCTGGAGCTTTGTCAAAGTGACGATCAGGTTCTTGGACACTTCCCTGAACAAGGCCCTTCTCCCCCAATTGCTCAGTTTGGCTCGGGAGGCCAGCTCTAGGAAGACTCTTGGTGGTTCCAAACGTCTTCCATTTAATAATGATAGAGGTCGCTGTGTTCTTGGGGACCTTCAATGCTGTAGAAATGTGTTGGTACCCTTCCCCAGATCTGTGCCTCGACACAATCCTGTCACGGAGCACTACGGACAATTCCTTCCATCTCATGGCTTGGTTTTTGCTCTGACATCACTGTCAACTATGGGAACTTATATAGACAGGTGTGTGCCTTTCCAAATCATGTCCAAGCAATTGAATTTGCCACCGGTGGACTCCAATCAAGTTCTAGAAACATCTCAAGGAAGGTCAATGGAAACAGGATGCACCTGAACTCAATTTCGAGTCTCATAGCAAAAGGTCTGAATACTTATGTAAATAAGGTATTTCTAATGATAATAAATAAATAAAAACTGACCTTGACGATCCGACAGATGAGCACGTCATAGCGCTGGTGATTGATCCTGTGCTTCAACATCACTTTGTTCACCATGGGGATAAAGATCTGATACTGAAGCCGGGAAAAGTAGAAAGAAATAGAGAGAGTAAATAAAAGAGTGTCGGGTATGTGGTGGTTTGTGCATTTAATCTGTTCACATCCATCCCCTCTGGCCATAACACTAATGACAGACTGGCGATGCCATCTGTATATGACCTCCGTTGCCCCTGGTTTGATCAAAAGCTGTTGCTTTTCAAGTCGGGGCCAGACTTCCCTGCATGTGGTCTGGTTGGGTCTCTAAGGTTTGGTTGGGGCTAAGGGGGGGTGACCTCATTGACTCTCGTAGACAGTAACAGTAACGGTCCCAACTGTGGCACCATTTGATGACATCACCGACCCGCAGGAAGTAGTAAAAACTACAGGTACAGGAGAGAACCTTGAAGAGAAACGTATGGTCCTGGTGTGTGTGTCAGTGTGTGTGTGTGTGTGTGTGTGTGTGTCAGCTCCTGTTAGCGGTTCTACGAGGGCCCTGTGGGTACGGTAACTAATAATGAGGTACCTTCTTGCCCAGCTGGAAAACGAGCGACGACAACGTGTCCATGGCTGTGCTGCGTAGCTCGGGTGTGTTGTCCAGCGCGCGTACTATGGGGTGAATGATGCGCGACGCATAGTCCGTGAAGTCCAGGGACTCAGTCAGCCGGTCTAGCGTCTCCAAGGCAACCCTGAGGGGTGAAGGAAACACTGATAAACAACGCCTAGAAAAAAAGCTCAATTACCAAAGCTCACTGGGAGTGCGTTTGGCGAGAAAGGGACATCTCACTCCAAATGCCAGGAAACAGAAATGGAGGCACCTTGTCAAGCCCTCTCCGCCCCAAGCCCCAAAGTATTTATGAACACTTTTCCTCCATGACGCCCAGACAATAAATGTAAGACCCTGGCACTTAGTATTTTGGAAAGTGGGCCCAGTTTCTTCAGTACAGTCGCATTAATATAATATTACCAATTGGGAGGAGATGGGGACGGACATTTAACATGGGAGTGTGACTCAGTGACCTGTGAGTCAATTCATAAACTGTCAAAATGTACTTCACAGTGCATGTGCTCTATAACCAACTGGACGTGAGATGTTGAACTCACTTGCGGGCCTGTAGAGGTACGTCTGGGGCATCAAACAGCTTGACGATGGGAGGCAGCAACAGGTGGAGGTAGTCGTCCAAGTTCGCACCGAACAGCTGAATGGCATTGAGGAGCTGAAGATACAGTATAGACAACAGAGTTAAAACGGGCAGTATAAGGAATACATCAAGGACAAGGTACAGCCCTGATGGTACACCTAATGGGAGAGACTCCACCAACTGGAGGAGCAGATAGTATGCATCCTTATACTGGTTGGATGGTCAAAAAGTATAACAAGACGAAGTTCAGAGGAACTTTCGCCTCCAGCAAAGTAGTTCAGTTTTCATTTTACATATGCAATGTGTATGAAAAGTGAGTTGCAATGCCAACATCCATGTCTTTCAAAAGGGGTTCTTAGTCATTGTGAGCAAAGGCTACAGAACAGTGTCTTTTGATACTCCTGGCCCTCCTACTTGCTTCATTATAGCACACTGGTTCCAACACGACCCTCAAGTCATGGATTTCAGCACAGTGAAGTGGCTGGATGTTTTCTGTGCAACTAACACATTTTGTTTTTTACTGAATGCAAGGGGTCAGCGGGAATGTCTGTCTGTCTGTCTGTGTGTGTGTGTGTATGTGTATGTGTATATATGTGTGTGTGTGTGTATGACGTATAGGCTATGCCATTGACTGTGAGACCCCCTTCTTCATTGCCTTGGCGAGACTACAGGAAGTAGGGAGCTCGACTGAACAGCTCCCGCTAATGATGGAGTTCTGTTTTCTTTTCTCTACTTGGACTGGAAGGTAACCCGATTCTTCCTGGCTCTACTGTGAACCTCTGGTAATACATATGGAGGCTAGACCAGGGCTGCCTTACAAATTGCACCCTATTCCCTATATAGTGCACTACTTTTGACCTGAGCCCCGCTATTGGCTCTGGTCAAAAGTAGTGCACTATATAGGGAATTTGAGACATAACCTAGAACTCGGGTTCAAAAGACCATAACCAGACGTACTGTAAGAGGTTGCAGCTAGCTGTGTGCCTCTGGTTATCTAATATCCCATCGCTGCCTTAGAGAAACAAGACACATGCTACACCGGAGAGAGACGTTGAATAACTCTAGTGGGTTAGTAAGAGTGCGATGTTGCCCTGTGGTTTATTTTCACCCCCAAGATTTAATGTTTGAGGAAAACCCATATCAGTGTCATAGCTAAAATTGGTGAAATAAGAGAGAGTACCAGCTATGCTTCGTTGGCTGGGTGCTTGTAGTGAGTATGCTTTGGCTAGAGGCTAGACTAAAAGGGTCATGGGGTGAGTTTTGATTGCAACCACAAACAAATGGTACATGGAACAGGAAGTAAATTGGACTTTGAAGGGGGCCATGTCGTGGCAGTAGTGCAGTAGATTATGATTTTAAAGAACCGATAAATGATTTAATTTATGTAATGGTTCCTCGGGTCCTTATATATTTGACTAACCATGACTTACGGTGTACAATTACAATGTGTGTTGATGTGGTATTCACTGGATACAGGAAAATACTTGCAACAAATACTGTACTAACAAGTGCATCAGCACATTTCCTCTATGTGGTGTTGAGAATATAAAAACACACTAAATAGTCCAAAATAACAAAAAGTGACTCCCGCACTCAAATTTACCTCTGCATGTCTATCTCACTCCAGATACTTATGTCCCTGCTCGCTAGGACAATGGCATAAATAACTGGACCGATATAGAAGAGCAGAGGTAAAATAAGTCATTTCGACCAGTTCTGCCTGCTGACACTCTCATGGACAAGGTCAAACTCTGACCTAAATGTGTACAAACTAACCCCCAGAAGTGTGTGGAAGTCAGTCCTTATAAAACTAAAAAAAGGATGACATTATCCTCACGATTTTACCTTGATGGTGACACTGCGGCCCATGCTCATATCGTGCATGAAGACGCGCAGCATGTGTGGGATGAGCTGCGGCAGGTAGAGCTTGAACTCGCCGCCCAGGGCCACCACGATCTGCTCAATCAGCAGGATGATGGTGTTCTGCATGGGGTTGTTAGGTGTCCAGTACTCCTATGGAATGAGAATAATACACATGTAGTTACTTGCAACGACTGTGATATGTGGTGGTTATACCTCCCTTAGTTGAATGCACTGATTGTAACTTGCTCTGGATAAGAGTATCTGCTAAATGACTAACATGTCAAAACGTAAACCATTATTCTGACTTGAGATCTGTGTGCACAAATTCCGCATAAATCGTTCATTGATGCCAATGGGAGACGGTTCTCAAGTTAGGATCCCGCCCTTAAGCCATGGAGGGACATTATCTCCGTATTGAGAAATGTGTTTTTCCTAAATAATGAGTTGACCTGAATTCACACAAGTCCAGGTCCTCTTGTTTTGTGCTTTTTAGGGTTTAAGAGCTTCGGAGGGTACAGCCAAGGTGCTAGCGACCAAGCACTACCTCATGCGGTCACATTGCCATACATTAGGAGAGATGAGGGTCTGGGACTGGGGTAATTGGGTCAAATGGTGTTTCCATCAAGAAAACGCCAGATTTAGAAGGAGATTCCTCCTCTATGCAATGTGACGTCCTCACGTGCCAGTGGTGGGATGCCAATTTCCTGTCAATCAACTCGGCAACCTTTCTCAATACGACTCCGCCACCACTATGAAAAACAGGGTTTAAGATCTGTCACAGCCACTGGTGATTGGGAGATAATGGGGGTGTAAAGGAATGTAGTCATGCAATACATTGAAGGGCCAATAGCCTTCAGCTATGAAAGCTCTTAAGAGGTATTTTGTGAGTGGCCAGTGTTCCAACCCCCGCTTTCCTGCTCTGACTGGAACTAGCCTACGTTTGGGCTGCTATTCCTACAACAGATTATGTGATTTCACCTCCCGAAGTCCCGAATGGCTATTCCAGCCCCTCATCTGGACGCATGAGGTAGACAGTTACTACAATGAATAGAGCCCTTTGTTTTACTCACCATTTATTAACTCCAGCTAAAATGTGCAATGGCTCAGCTTCTCAGAAAAGTTACTGACTGCTGATTCAGAATGTTATTTTGATTACAGTAAATAATGGACATTTGATATGCTGTTCCTTGCTAAATGAGTATGTAGTGCTAGACAAGCGGTGGCCAAACTTTGACGCGAGGGCCACATCTGGATTTTCTAAATTCAACAGAGAAAAAGGACCAGTTATTTGAAAATATAAAAAAAGGTCCATTATAATTTCTACCGCCTTTCGATCTCGTTTTAGACGTTCAAGAGTGGCCTAGTGTTTTACCAATAATAAATCACTCCCCCCCCCACACACACAAAAATAAACTACTCAAACCTCCCGCGGCCAAGATTGAATGGGCTCATAGAAGGTTTTAACAGTTGCTTTCACAGTAGGACTTCACACAGGTATTTTCTTCTTTGCACTAGTGAAGGTCTCAGTTAATTGGGAAGGAATGACACTGTAGAGTGGAGCAGTTGAATCAAATATTTCAATCCTGAACGTAGAAATAGATACAACCAAATAGTCATTTCTGAAAACAACTTCTCTACAAACAAAATAACTTCTCCAAACAAACGGCTTTTAATGGAGCAACTTTCATTCTGGATGGACAAACAGGCTTCGTGCCACCAAGAGAGTCACGCTCAAGTCACATTTCCCCTTGCGCATTAGAGCCAAAGAGGAAAGTCGAGAGAGAAATGTACACAATTAAGAGTTCGCAGCTGTTTTCTGAGCGAGTGGAAAAAGAGAGAATGAAAGGGGGCCTTGTTTTTGAAGAGGCAACTCACTCTGATGAGTGTGAAGATGTCATCCATGTAGGGGCGGATGTGGATTTTTACAAAGCACACGACCATCCCCATCTGCTGGAAGAGAAACTGAAAGAGAGGGAGAGAAAATAGCAGGTGTAAGCAAAACACATTGATTGCTCACCAGTCAGACTTAGCTTGGGAAACTATCTATCTGATTGTGGGTCAATCCTTTAGCTACGACTAGCGGTAGTACTTAATTTCAGCTAAAAACAAAGAAATACACAACAATTAAACAGCCACAAGTGCCAATCAACAAGGAGAAATCATGAAACACGACATAGTTCCCAGCTAGCAGTAGCTAGCAAGTTACCTCTCGAATGCTAGCGTCGCACACGCGGATGACGTTGAGGAAGGTGGGCATGACCTGCGGCAGGAACTGGACACACTTCAGGCCCAGGGACTTGAAGATGAAGGTGACCGCCTGCACCACCATGGTGTGGTGGTTAGAGAGGGAGGGGTCACGCAGGATGCGCATCAGCGTCACGATGGCCACCGCCGGGTAGAACTCGTCCAGGGGGAGGTTGCCCATGTTCACCAGCATCTCACTGGTACTGTAGTCGGCTGAGAGGGAGAGAGAAAAAAATTCTAGCACACATGCCTATTTTTTTACTTTTGAATTATTTTCAGGCCACTGAGAGAAACAAACCAACCTTTTGTGAAGGTACAATGCATGTATTTGTTTGTAGCCACTTAAATAAAAAATGAATTAGAAAAATACAGGCCACCTTTTCTTGTTTTTTTTGTTTCTTGACATGTTATGTTTATATTGATGTAACACAGGGAAGTGTTGTGATTCGACAATGTACTGCAGTTCACTGAACAATGCACAGTAAATGTAACAAACTCAAAACGGTGGCATGTCTTTCATGCCTATGAGACAAAGCATATTGAAACATAACGAAAGACCAACTGCTGTCAATTTCTCCTTTAGAGTAGTCTTTATTTCAGTCATTCATATTCACACAGTGATAATACTCATCGCTCCTTCTACTTTATAACAAGGAAACTGATACAAGTATTCCATCTTACTGCAGGGAGAATGCATTTATAGATTAAACAAATGAAAATCCCTGTTCTGTTATGTACATTATATACAAACAGTATAAACAAAATGAATCTTTACATACATTTGATAACAATGGATACATTTGTTTAAAAACATTGCGGTAATATTACGCATTGATAATCAACAGGAATAATTTTAACGGTAGAAGAGTAACACAGCTGCTTCAGTTAACTGCTTTGATGCACTCCATTCTGTGTTGGTCCCATAGCCATTCCAGTCAAAGGCTGGGAAGTCGCCACACTGACGAGGGGCTCCCTCAGGGAAATGTCCACCACCACCAACACAGTAGTGTTCAGTGTCGCCGCCAGTTGTTGGTTTGACCCCAGAGCAGATAGCCATGGCCGCCAGTTCATTATTTATTGGCCTGAAAGTGATGAAGCCAGGTTCAAACTGGTTTCTTGTGTTGGGTCCGTAAAGTTCCCTTGTGGTGTCTTTGTCCCCAAAGTCGTACACAATTGGAATGACAGGTCCTGTGTTCCCACTTGCCTCAGCATTATATCTCACTGGATAGAGCTTAAAGAGTTGATGCAGATTTCCCCCTTGAATGGAGAGAAAGCTTCTCTCTGTGTGGTAACGGAGGATGGCGCCTCGGTTCCAGTGTTCCATAGGGGAGTTGTTGGGAACGTGCCACACCGAAATGTCTTCTGCCACAATGTCATAATACCCAGGATTCTTGAAGTCGTCTGAGGTGGCACCCTCTGCGGTTCCAAAAGTGGCCCTGTTGGCCCAGTTCCCATCTCCGTCTGGCCAGTTGGGGTTGCTGCCTTGCTGGCTGGACCAACGGTCACCCATTGTGCACTTCCCATACACGTTGTTCTCGTGCACGCTCGCCACAAGTGTCCAGCCGCCGCCAGCGGTGGTCATGTCGCAGAAGGTCTGGTAGACTGTCCCACTGGCTGTGGTCAGGTAGTACAGCCCATCTTCATGTTGATTATATCGGTCCCTTATTTCCTTACAGCTTCTGCCAATGTAACTAGACCTGTTCCTCAGTCTTAAATCGGTTGCGGCAACAACTGGAGCTGCCGCATACACGTTTCCTTGTAGTGCTTCTGGAAATTGAGGCAGTTCCACCAACAGTAGATGGATCATTATCAGGAGAACACAATACTTCATATCTTCTGTGGTGAGTTCTCAGTGAAGTATCTATTCAGTCTGTGTCCAAGACAATGTATGTTGTCAACCCATGGCAATGCTTATATTTATACCCTTAGGGCCCATGTCTCTTTTGTCAACTGTGACCCACTCAACATCCAAATAAAGTTAATCTTTTATTAAGTTGTCAATAGGGTTGCTAAACTCCGGAAACTTTCCCAAAATCTGCAGGTTTAAAAGAAAACCCGATTGGAAGTTCCCGAAATGTTGCAACCCCAGTTAACAACAAACATGACATGGCGATAAGCACGCAATAATGGACAGTCACTACCATCATGGGGCTCTAATTATAATTGCTGTATTCTGTGTTGTTGGACAATTGAATGTTCTCAATATTTTGCGATGAAATTTAAATGTAAAAAGTTCTAAAATAATTTCAAGGTCCTATTTCATAATGCATTTAATGTTAAAGGAATACTTTGGGATTCTGGCAATGAACCCTTTATCTACTTCCCCAGAGTCCGATGAACTAATTTTTATGTCTCTGCAGCCAGTATAAAAAGGAAGTTAGAGGTAGTTTTGCAAGCCAATGCCAACTAGCGTTAGGCAATGGCTGGAAGTCTACGGTATCTACTACCATGCTAGCAGTTACCATAGACTTCCAGGCATTGCGCTAACACTAGTTAGAAACTTCCTTCAAACTGCACGAAGAGACATTAAAAACAGTATCCACGAGTTCTTCTGACTCCAGGGAAGTAGATAACAGGTTCATTGCCAAAATACTGAAGTATCCTCCCAAGCCAATGATTCTTGCATCACGGTCTCAAGACCCTAGGTGACCAAGGCCAACCCTGTCTGCTGCCGTGAGCAGGGTTTGGTTTTATGGTCGAGTCAGGGAGACCGATATATCTGATATTCAACGTTTCATTGGCCTAGCATAGGAGTCGAGTTTCAGCCCTTAATGCAAGTACCACACTTCTTAATACCTTCTCCCTCCCTTTACACTCTAGTCTAGAGCAAGACACAATAGGTGAGCACCTGGGCAGAACGCCTGTGTTCCTTTGGACAGGCCAGCTTCTCTATTGCCTCACGCGCAGTACATCGGGCCTTTACTAGGCCTGAGATAACATGAAGAGAACAATGGAGGCTTGGTGCCAATTACATCAGCAACTTCCCCCCCCGAACAAAACAGATCTAGGTTTGTTACAGTGCGTCAGAGGGTACAGAGTAATGTCGGGACAGGAGCATTGTATCGGATCTCACCCTGAGCATGCTACTACATTATACCTTTATCATTCTTGAGCCCCCGGTGTCCAACTCCCTTAGCCTGACTTGTATTCATTGGGTTGTGGTTGTGCTCAATAGAGGTCTGGAGCACCTAGCCAACCACTGGAGCCACAAAGGGACAGCTAAGGTGCCACATGCGGCTCCGGAACCACAAGTTACAGACCCCTGACATAGCCCATTACTTTCCAGCACTTAAGCAGGAAATACAGGACCCCCAGTACACAGCAGCAGCAAGCTGCCAAAGACTATAGCCGCATGCCAGAACTTAGAAGTTCCTGATGCTTGACAGATCTTACAATGCCTGGATAGGTATTTTAAGGATCAGCTAACCACATCAAATGTTACAGCAATTTGTAACCGTTGGTTATTGTGTTGCCTCGCCTTAGCTGTGGAACACGCCCTATAGCTGCTCCAGACACTGACCTTGGCTTTAACCATATCCTACATTGGAGAGAGATAACTTCAATTCCAGACTGAGCCCCTTAAGCAGGCCAAACTGCTAAATCTACCACCTTCCACAGAGCACAGTCACAGCGCATCTGTGTGTTAGTGACACATAGCTCCTTATTGACATTCTTTTTTTATCTTCTTACAATGCTTCTGGTAAATTCATTCACATATGACAAAGTTGTTTAAAAGTTGCTGAATGTTGGATTTGAATGTGATTTCTTCTGTCATTTTTGCAAGCTGTTTTTCTCTGAACTGACTAAAAAGATTGCGCCACGGGAGACTGCACATTGTATTATCAGATGTGGAGCCTTGTGTGAGCTCAATGACGTAATGTGACATTGACATGGAACTATCTTCGGGGACTCTGTCAAAGCATGAATATGCCTCGGGGGCCCAGTCTAAAACACGGAATCGAATCCCTACCTGCATTCATGCGAAATATTTGTGATTTATGGTATGGATATAATGTAGAAACGTACAGAAGTTCACTCGTAATCTCCAGTGGACAGTGTAGCCTACTCCTGTGACCCAAATGACGTCAAGGCGTTGGTCTCGCCAGCGCGTGGGCCATTAGGTCATATAAAAATCTGCCAAATTCCTCTAAAATCATTACAAAGTCGTATAAATCAGGATTTATGGTAAAGTCTGTTGTTGTAGGCTGACGCCTGGTAGACTACAAGCCTTAGGGCCTAATATGTGGGTCAATGTTGATGAGCAAGGCTCCAGTCTGTGTGTGTGTGTGTGTGTGTGTGTGTGTGATGTTGAAGATGGCAGTGGGTGCTCACCAGAGTCCTGGCTGGACTTGGACTCGGAGAGGCTGACGGCGGAAGCGTCTCGTGACTGGTCGATCATGCCAATGTTCACCTTGTGCTTGTAGGGGTCCAGGGCTCCCAGCAAGCCCAGCACACGGATAGCCTGGCAGAGAAAGCAACATAATTAAATGGAACATATCGTGTATGTCAATAGACAGAACATGTGACAAGAACAGTGAAACGTGAGGTGGGGGAGAAAAGTTGACACAGCACTTACAACAGGGCTTGAGGTTTTGGAAAAGCCAAACTCATAAAGCGTAACTCCATATAATTCTTAACAAGAAGTGCAATTCTGAGTTGTGATTCGAGGTGTCACCAGTTTAATCATTGCAACGATAAAACTGAGGGGAAAAGCCCAAATGGATAATGAATGGTACCTCTCTTCTGATCCCCTGGTTCTGCTCTGTCTTGAGAAAGTTGAGCAGCACCTCCAGAAGAGAGGGGTACTTGCGGTAGGGCTCCACCACGTATCCAGTGCTAGCAACCTGCTGGCCCAAAGTCCACAGCGCCACCTGGTGGAAAATAAGGTGTTACTACAACAACGTCATCAAATCACACACAAAAAAAATCAGATCCCAAATAGTCCTGTAACATGTATAAAAACATGGATCGTATGGAAAATAGAAAATTGTCCTTTTAAAAATCAGGAAAATGTAATATTAACATGACCAGATATGTTTGGGGGAAAGGCTTGCAATTGAAGATATCGTGAGAATAAAAAAGAAACTATGTGTCACAATTGTTGAACAAGCCTGTCACCTCCCAAAGTTGTACCTAGAAAATCGTGCATATGTACCTGTCTCTTGGCCAATGAGGAGGAGTCCTGGAGCATGTCCATGATGATGGGGAAGAGCTCGTCCATCCACTTCCTCATCTCTAGCCCGCTCACCTAGAGTGACAACAACCAATTAGAACTCGCCTCTCTGGTGCAGAGGCCTACTGTTAGATCTCCTAGCCATCCTTGTATGTCTAATCTTTAGTAACCCTGCATTTCACTTCACCTAACAGATTCACAAATTACTGTATTCAGTCTCGTATTTCGGTTTTGATCCACTCAGCCTGTAATATTCAAAATTCACAAAACTCTTGCATATTCCGTACGTAATACATTTTATACACAGTACTCTTGGATGTTGTAGCCTGGTCATGGGTTGTGTTCAGTAGGGAGAAAACATTTTGAAACGGGGAAGCACCATCTGAACCAATGATCTATATAAACCCTGGATTGCTGTCGCTATGTATTGGCCATTGAGAGGCTTTGAAGCTACCGGTCAGCCATATTGGTACTCCCCAATAGGAGCAGTCCTCCATAGGAATGAATAGAACTCTACAGTATTTCAATTAAATGTTTCAAGGACAAAATGACATGTATTTAATAATTTTTTGTTGTAGTGACAACAGTAAGATTAGTATGTACTCTCTAAAGAAAATATGTGTATGTTTAGCTCACATAATATACACCTAACAAAAATATAAACGCAACATGAGATGTTTTGGTCCCATGTTTCATCAGCCGGAATAAAAGATACCAGAACCTTATTTCGCTCAAATTGTGAGTACAAATGTGTTTACATCCCTGTGAGCATTTCTCCTTTGCCAAGTTCATCCATCCACCTGACAGGTGTGACATATCAAGCAGCTGACTGAACAGCACGCTCATTACATAGTTGCACCTTGTGCTGGGGGACAATAAAAGGCCAATTCCAAAAAGATGCAGTTTTGTCACACAACACAATGCCACAGATGTCTCAAGTTGAGGGAGTGTGTAATTGGCATGTTGACTGTATAGGAATGTCCACCAGAGATGTTGCCAGAGAATGTAATGTTAATTTCTCTACCATAAGCCGGCACCATTATCATTTTGGAGAATTTGGCAGTACGTTAAACTGGCCTCACAGCCGCAGACCACAGCTGTGTGTGGGTGAGTGGTTTGCTGATGTAACGTTGTGAACAGAGTGCCCCATGATGGTGGGGGGTTGTTATGGGCAGGTATAAGCTATGGACAATGAACACAATTGCATTTTATCATCAGTGGCAATTTGAATGCACAAAAATACCGTGATGAGATGTTGAGGCCCATTTTCTTTAAAGTATCTGTGACCAACAGATGCATATCTGTATTCCCAGTCATGTGAAATCCATACAGTACAGCCTAATGAATTTAT